>NC_060273.1:13996981-14285816 GCF_021613505.1 Equus quagga | reverse complement strand
CTGTGTTTGGAAAATTGAGGAAATACAGTCTCCTATGCTAAAGGACACGAAGGGCTCTGTTTAGACGAGGGATCAGCACACTACAGCCCATGGGCCACATCCAGCCCACTGCCCTGTTTTCTCTTTCTCTTTTAAAAAGCATCTTTATTGAGATGTAATTCACATACCATGCAATTCCCATTTAAAATGTACAATTCAGTGATTTATAATATATTCACAGAATTGTGCAATCATCACCAAACCTCACCTGTTTTTGTAAAGGAAGTTCTATTGAAACATAGCCACTCTCGTTCAAATATAGTCTATGGCTGTTTTCTCAATGCAGTGGCAGAGTTGAGGAGTTGGACATTACAACAGCGGTGTCATATGGCCCACAAACCCTAAGATAGTCTCTTCTCTTCACAAAAAGTGTTTGCTGAATTTAAATATCATTTTACTTTTAAAAAATGTATAGATATACTTATTTTGAAAGATAAACTCTGGTACGCCATGTATGTCTTGGAGGAGCTGAACATTTACTTTCTTTTGTACATCAGATGTGGGCGCTGTCTCCAACTGTCTTTGCCCTCCTGAGTAAGAACCTGATGATTGTGCACAATGACCTGGCTGTTCACTTCCCTGCCATTCAGTATGCAGTGCTTTACACTTTGTATTCTCATTGTACCAGGTACTGTGTTCAGAAATATTTTTTAAAAATTTTTTAAATTTATTTTTAAAGGGGAAGATGGGTCCTTTCAAGTATAGATCTTAAAAAGTATGTGTTGATTGAACTTGGAATTGCTTTTCTTAAAAAATTAGAGAAGATGATCTGAACTTTGTCTTCCAGGCACGACCACTTTATATCTAGTAGTCTTAGTTCTTCATCCCCGTCCTTGTTTGATGGAGCCGTGATTAGTACTGTAACTACAGCTACAAAAAAACATTTCTCAATTATATTAAATCTCCTGGGAATATTGCTTAAGAAAGATAATCTGAACCAGGACACAAGGTAAGTAAGTAGTATTTTATAATATTAACTGTTCCTAACTTTCGTTAATTTGGCTTCCTAATTTGAGAATAAGAAATGAAGGTTATTGGTGGGATAGAGCAGCTTCTTCATTTTGAAGCACTTTAAAATTTGGTTTTATTATTTCATCTAGGATTACTTGTTCTTTCTCAAAGAAATTATATGAAACCTCTCCCCCACAATGTTTTATAGACGAATATACCTATAGAAGTTTTTTTTAATATTATTTGCTACAATTTATTAGTTTAGGGAGGTTTTCTTAAAAGGCGTACAATATTTGACAAAGGGATTTCTATAATTTCAATTTTTGTTTCTTATTGCTTGAGATATTTAAAAAACCAAGAGAAAACTAATGTAAGATTAATGTAGAAGAAGCTGATGTAGAGTTTTAAGACTTTTTTTTTTTAATGTAAAAAGCAACTGTATAAATTTTGTGTTTCAGGAAACTGTTAATGACCTGGGCTTTGGAAGTGGCTGTTTTAATGAAGAAGTCTGAAACATACGCACCGTTATTCTCTCTTCCATCTTTCCATAAATTTTGCAAAGGCCTTTTAGCCAACAGTAAGATTCTGTGATTCTTTAATTTTATTAATGCTTAAAAAGGGATCTTTGGTAATGGAAGATAGTCATTTGAGTACTTTTCATGACCTGAAATGTAAAATCCCCGTTTTAATGACAGATGCTGAATCTGTCTTAACTCGTTTTCATTCTTAGTATGTGAAAATACAGTAGTTTTAAGTGATTGTCACATTTTTCAGCTTATATGAATATTTATAGGTTCCATATACTTTAAAAATTTCCCTCAGAAAACGTTTTGGGTGAAGACTAGTCACTTTAAGCGGATTTTGTTGAATGTATCATTTTCCCAGTGAGGATTTCAGGGAGAGCCAGTGCTTGGTCCATAGTAGGTGGTGCTCACTGTTTGTTGAATGAATGAATAGGTTCAGAAAATTAAGACATACTGGCATATAAATACTTTTGGCGAGCTGAGAGTAACTGTCTTCTAATTTTGAATAGCTCTTGTTGAAGATGTGAATATCTGTCTGCAGGCGTGCAGCAGTCTACACGCCTTGGCCTCTTCCTTGCCGGATGATCTTTTGCAGAGGTATGGGCCACAGATCCTACTGTTTGTCCCTGGCCCTAATGACTTGGAAACATTTCCACACCTGGGTTCACTATTTTATTTTTCCGTAGGTGTGTGGATGTCTGCCGTGTTCAACTAGTCCACAGTGGAACTCGTATTCGACAGGCGTTTGGAAAGCTGTTGAAGTCAATTCCTTTAGATGTCGTCCTGAGGTATAACAGTTATGTTGGGGCAAAGACATTCTGCTGTTTTTACTGCCTCGTCTAGTTTAGAAAAAGACAAGTTGCCTATTACTGAATTAATGTCATATCTCCTATGGCACTTCTCATTGATGGGAGAGATGCCAAAGGGTCGAATTGTGCAAGTCCAGAAGAAAATAACACAGTTTTATATTTTTTATGAACTCAATGAGCTCACGATAATTGGCACAGAATAATTCATATAGTGCCAAAATGTGTTCTGTTATTTGAAAAATTAAACTGCAATCTTTTATTGTTTTGTTTAAGTTAATTTGGGAGCTTTAAGAACCAAAAATTTCAAAGTTGTAATAACATCTCTATATCTATTTTAAAGCCTCAATTTTATTATTTTTTTTACTTCTAAATTTGTTTAGTAAGGAAATGACCCATTTGCAGTATGTACTAACCTTTTAACTAAAACACTGTGCGTAACAATGACTGTTTTCTGTCTACAGCAATAACAATCACACAGAAATTCAAGAAATTTCTTTAGCATTAAGAAGTCACATGAGTAAAGCACCAAGTAACACATTTCACCCACAAGATTTCTCTGACGTTATTAGTTTTATTTTATATGGGAACTCTCACAGAACAGGGTAAGACATTTCTTTGACTCTTTCATTGGGAAAAGTAATTTAAATGTACTTGAATTTCTTGACCCTATGCCCAGTTTTGAAGAGAAAGTATGTCAGGTGTGGTGGAGTAGAAAGTAACATTCTTCTCAAATGGGTTATTTTAGTTTTCAGCAATAGGAAGAGTTGCTCTGAAGATGGCATCTGAAGAAACAAAAGTGGCCTTTGAAATGGAGTGGTGAAATGTGGTTGACAGTTCACTGGTCTGACCCAGTCCTTAGTGCTAGGGGAGGGCTGGGGCAGCGACCTTCTGGAGAGGCTCAGTCCAGTGAATGTTTCACCCTGGTAGTCAGATTGTCATGAGCCAGGTCCCCTACTAATCCCCCCGCACCATACCCCATCCTGTTTTAACTCTAAGAGACCTCCTCAGAATGAGAGGTGGGGATATAACACTTCCCAATTTTACCGGTTTTGCCTTTTTAGAGTAGGAAAAATTGTAGTCCTTTACTCCTCTTCCCCTTGCAGTTTTTTTTTTTTTTTTAATTAAAAATGAAGTTGTCATTGTTTGTTAAATATGCGCTGCTTTTCCCAGGAAGGACAATTGGTTAGAAAGATTGTTCTATAGCTGCCAGAGACTGGATAAGCGTGACCAGTCAACAATTCCCCGCAACCTTCTGAAGACGGATGCTGTCCTTTGGCAGTGGGCTATTTGGGAAGCAGCGCAGTTCACTGTCCTTTCTAAGCTGAGAACCCCGCTGGGCAGGGCTCAAGACACCTTCCAGACAATTGAAGGTAATTGACTCTGTGCTTTTTCAAACAGTGATGTAAATATCTTCAAGCTGTATATTACAAAATAATGGATTTCTTATCTTTGTTAAGAACAGAAATTTGAGGGAATATGACTTATTTGATACTTTATCAGTTAATCTTTTAGATATGTTAGTTAGAATAAGCTTTCTTTGAATGATTGCGTTGGCAACAACGTAGTTGTCTGTTTTTGTTCAAAAACTTAAGAGATTTATGTGGAGAAAACATTTTTTTCCCCGTAAAATGAAAGATCTTTCATGTTTGGGGTTTTGTTTTTAAATGATAGATATAAAGAGGTTACTTAATAAATGTGAATTTGTGAAACTATCTCCAAGAACTTCTAGAATCTTTAAAAGGGTTCCTTTTAAACTTGGTGTGTTGTCCTTGCTTTTAGGTATTATTAGAAGTCTTGCAGCTCATACATTAAACCCCGATCAAGATGTTAGTCAGTGGACAACTGCAGACAATGATGAAGGCCACAGTAGCAACCAGCTTAGACTTGTTCTTCTTCTGCAGTATCTGGAAAATCTGGAAAAGTTAATGTACAATGCATATGAGGGATGCGCTAATGCATTAACATCACCTCCCAAGGTTGGTTTCAGTAGGCTGTGTTGCTTTATAGCAGTTTCATGGCCAAACCTGGCAGTGTATGCAAAGCCAAACTCACAATGGGCTTGTGTATTTCGTTTATGTATATTTGAGATGTCTGTACCTATGATTTGAACATGCTTTCTCTTTATTTTAAAGGTCATTAGGACTTTTTTCTATACCAATCGCCAAACGTGTCAAGACTGGCTAACTCGGATCCGACTCTCCATCATGAGGGTTGGATTGCTGGCAGGCCAGCCTGCAGTGACAGTGAGGCACGGCTTTGACTTGCTTACAGAAATGAAGGCAAATCTTTCTCAGGTGAGTGGTGTGTTTGAAGTTAATATTAAATCTGTTAATTAGAAAATGTTGCGTTTAATTCCTTTGCTATGATTTAATCTATGGATAAAATAAGTTAAAACTTCTATTCATTTTCAAATCTTTTGATCCAAAATTTTATAAAAGCAGTAATTTCCGAAGGCACCTATTCATATTTTATACTTAGAGCATGTCAGAATATGCATTACTTATGATTAAGGATTAGAACTTTAAAGTAATTGTAAGAAACTTGTCTACAGAAGAAATAATTTTTATACTACTTTATAACAATGGCTGTATAATGTAGAGGAAGGCATCTATAGTAATTTTATAATGTATGCAAAAGTTTATATAATAATGTTATAATGTATAGGATAAGTACTGGCTTGTAAGTGGGCTCAATAAATACGTGGAATCCAAAAATAGCAAATGTTTACTAATTAAGGTAGTGTCAATAGGCGATATTCAAAGACATGAATTAATCATCCTTTAATTCCTGTTTGTTTATATTTAATTTTTGCTTTGTATTTACTTTATGTGTTACTCCTACAGATGCCACAGTTTAGATGTTTGAGCCCTTTTTTTAATTTTGTAAAGACTAACACCCATGTGCTATTAAGGTTCTGTCAGTCACCTTTTGTAGCTACATTATAAGTAACATTTTAAGAACTCTAAGCTGAATAATGTAATATCGTTGTTGTAAAAATAATTGTTAACTACATTTGACTTTAACTAGGCCTAGGTTGTGATCAGTAGAGGTTTGAATGTGAATGGTAGTGAGGTCTGTGGTTACTTTTCTGAATGCCCCTTTCAGGGGAGTGAATTGGAAGTGACCATCATGATGGTGGTAGAAGCACTGTGTGAACTTCATTGTCCTGAAGCCATCCAGGGAATTGCTGTCTGGTCTTCTTCCGTGGTTGGAAAAAATCTTCTCTGGATTAACTCAGTGGCCCAACAGGCTGAAGGGAGGTAAGGCATAAGGAAGGAAGTGGGTGATAGGATTTCTTTGTGTTTAAATCCTTTGTACTTTCTGGCCAACATTGTAGTTAAATGTTAAAATAGCAATGTTTAATTTCAGCAATAGAAGCTTACTATAAATCACTTTACCAGGAGGCATCTTCAGTCTATTCTTTAATTAATGGCAAAGCTTGGGTGCCTTTCTTACTTAGTAGTTATTAGGCAATCTTCCTTGAAACAAGATCTGTCAGTTATTTGTTTTATACATACTTATGAGCTTGATCCTTAATTGATGACCTTTTACATCAGAGTCTGGTACAAATTACCCTTTATGGCTAGCGTACTTGCTCATTAGCCTCTGTACTCAACATTCAGACTCATTTGATTCCTCTAAGTAAATGAGCATGTACCATAAAAGTCTGTTTATATTTATGTACATTTTACCAAATCTGGAAAATGTAGAAGAAAGAAAAGAACTACTCATAATTCTATCTCCAGTGGTAACTCTTAGTTTTGGTGTACATGCCTTCTTAATTCTTTTCTCTCTCATGTATAGTTTTCTTCCTGCTTTTCATAGAAATAGCAGTGTTTCTGCTGGTCACTTGGTTTTACTTTTGCCACTTGGCAATATTTTAAAAGAGGACTTTGCCATGTTAAATATTCTACGTGTGGTTTTTTTTTTACTGCGGAAGATTTGCCCTGAGCTAACATCTATGCCAGTCTTCCTCTATATTGTAGGTGGGTCCTCACCACAGCATGGCCACCAACAAGTGGTGTAGGTCCGTGCCTGGGAAGTGAACTCGGGCTGCTGAAACTGAGCGTGCCAAATTTATGCACTAGGCCACAGGGCTGGCCACTTCTATAATGTAAATTTTAATGATACAATTGTATTTATTTGTGAGGGTAACAGAGTTGAACATCCCTTATTGTTGGACAGTAAGGTTGTTTCTGATGTTTTGTACTAATCTTAATACACCATGGCACTTAATTCTATGCTCATTGTTCTGATTATTTTCTTTGAATTCATCCCTACAAGTTGATCCGCTAGAAGAAAGGCTCTAGATCATAGGCTTCTGATACATGCTGTTACTAAGGTGCCCTCAGGAAAGGCGCTTCCAGTTAACTATCCCGACCAGGAGAGTCACCTCTCCCCTTCACCTTTGTGATACTGAGGGCCACTGAGGAACAAGGACCCTACCTACCACCTTCAGCGGGGAAAATATTCGTTTTAATTTACATTGCTTTACTAATGATGAATAGGAGAACTTTCCCCATATGTTATATTGACCATTTATGGTTTTTAAAAACATAGATTGTGTCTTTTTGGCCTCTTGTTGTTTTCCTTTATTGATCTGTGAGATTTTATTACTCACCAAGATTGTTGATGCTGTCTAATTTCTTCATTTGTAACTTTTTTTTAATGTTTATGGTATGTTTTTCATACCCGGAAGTTTCAAATTATTATGTCATTAGATCTCGTACTTTATGGATCCTTTTCTTGTATTTAGTTCTTCTACTTAGCCTTTGCAAACATTGAGATCAGATACTTACCAATTTTCTCTGTTAGTTATTTTATGCTCTTTTTTTTTTTAACATTTAGCAATCTTTAAAATTATTTTTGTTATGAGGAAGAGATCTAATTTTGTGCAACCCCAACCCCACGCAAAGTAATTAACTCGTCTCAACTCAATTTATTGAGTAATTCAGTCTTCCTAGTTTTTTTGGAAATGAAATATGTGGATAATTTAAAAATAAGACTTTCAATTTGTATTGAAGGTTTGAGAAGGCCTCTGTGGAGTACCAGGAGCACCTTTGTGCCATGACAGGCATCGATTGCTGCATCTCCAGCTTTGACAAATCTGTCCTCACACTGGCCAATGCTGGACGTAACAGTGCCAGCCCCAAGCATTCTCTAAACGGTGAGTAGTCAGTATTTAAGTAAAAAGTTGTAGTCAAATAGTTTGTACCAATGATCTTACTGTGTACTTTTAGATTTCTGTGGTCTTTGAAATCATTCATAATTGCTCTGGATTTCTGTCTCTCTCTATGTATAAAATACTTTTACTCAGGTGAATCCAGAAAAACTGTGCTGTCCAAACCAACCGATTCCTCCCCTGAGGTTATAAATTATTTGGGAAATAAAGCGTGTGAGTGCTACGTCTCAGTTGCTGATTGGGCTGCGGTACAGGAATGGCAGAGCGCCGTCCATGACTTGAAGAAGAGCACTAGCACTACTTCTCTCAGCCTGAAAGCTGACTTCAACTACGTAAAGTAAGCCTTCCGTTCACTTACAAATTGTGTAAGCAAAATTGCAGTAGCTTTAAAATTTTCCTCTGTGGCAGAAAAATACTGAAATTGGTTATATCTCCTATTGCAAGATGGTTGTAGTTCTAACACTACCATGCTAAGGATGACTCCAACGTTAGATGTGAGGAGAGTAATCATGCTCTGGGAAAACGGACTTCTGACTGTTGAAATGGTCGTTTGGTATGGATCCTCAGAGCCTATTCTAAAACCAAAATGTATATAAAGAGAAATTTGTCACTGCTTTAGAAAGGATCACATTTTAATGGTTTTGTTTCTAAATTAGGCTTGAATATGTCAAACACATCCATTCTAAAGAAGGCTGAGTTTATGAACATTTGTAAATTAAATTTCTGTATCTTTTTTTTCTTCTCCTTGTTTTTCTATTCGTTGTTAATCCCTTAATTCAAAATTTGAGTACTGGCTGTGTCCTAGACAGTTGGCTGGGGCTATGAGGGGTCAGTAGCTGTCCTTGCCATTGAGGATCCAGCTTCCAGTGAGCAAATGGGTTAATGAGTCATTTCTCCACTGAGCATGTACTGCGTACCAGCCAGGGAGAAAATAGACACACATTCTGACCCTTGAGGAGCTGACCTCTAGTGATGGGGAGACACACAGGCAAAAATACAAGGTTGGGGAATGCCATCAGGATGCTGATGGAGCACAGACTTGAGAGAACAGACCTGAAGCAAGAATGATGGGCTTGGAGTGTTCTGGAAATTCTTAGGTGGCCAGTGTGGTTGGAGCAGAGTGAATAAGAGGAGATAAAGGTGGGAACTGTGAAAAGGACTTTGACTCCTAATAAGATAGAAAATGTTAGGTGGGATTTAAATGGGGGGGGCATGTCGTGATCTGTCAGTGGTTCACTCTGCTGTGTTGTGAGGAGACTGGAGGTGGGGGGCAAGAGTGGAACCATGTAGACCATTAATTTGTGGGGGCAGAGGTAGAGGGAGGAGAAAACATACTATTAACTGAAGTAGGAACACACAGAGAACAATGAGGCACGTTTAAGGTGTATATGAAACGTGCAGATGAGGTTGTTGAGTATGCAATTAAGAATTGGATTTGGGGAGCCAACCTGGGGGTACAGCGGTTAAGTTCGCACGTTCCGCTTCTTGCTGCCCCGGGGTTCGCCCGTTCGGATCCCAGGTGTGGACATGCACCACTTGGCTCGCCATGCTGTGGTAGGCGTCCCACATATAAAGTAGAGGAAGATGGGCACGGATGTTAGCTCAGGGCCAGTCTTCCTCAGCAAAAAGAGGAGGATTGGCAGTAGTTAGCTCAGGGCTAATCTTCCTCAAAAAAAAGAATTGGATTTGGAACTAAGAAGTGTCTAAGCTAGAAAGAGATTTGGGGATCATTTGTGTAAAGGTGATAATTAAAGGCCCTCTTTCCTGTCGCTTTATTCTCCAGAGACTTTGTAAGCCACCAAAGAATAGATAAGGCTCTGGAGAAGAGTAAGTGAAAAGGAAAGAGGACCAAGGTCAGAATCCTTTTGAGCATCTTTGTTAAGGGATGGGAGAAGAAGTGGTTCAAGAAAACACAGGGATGTGGAGGAAGGAAGTCTCAGATATGGAAGAACCAGGCTGTAGTAGTCAGTGTTGTCGGAAGCTCCAGAGACTACAAGCAGGAAGAGCTGTGTGGAGATAAGGAGCAGCAGCCAGGTTGAATGCTGTTGAGTGGTGGAGAAATTTGAAAATGAAGAGCTTCAGTTATGTTAATTGGGTAGTGAGGTTTTTTTGAAGTCAAGGAGAAGCTGTGGGTGCAGGAGAATATTGTGTGTTTATTTTAAATGTTGGAGAGATTAAGTGTTCTTTTAGACCAAGGGGAAGGAGCCACTAGAAAGCAGAGGTGAAGAAACAGGATGAAGACCATTGATTGAAGGATTAACTGGACCCTACCTTTTCTCAGCATCAAGGAAAGCAGTTAAAGTTAGATATAGACAGTTTTGGGAGTGGGTGGTGGATTGGGGCTAAAGGTAGATGAAATGAAAGCCTGTGTGTTTTTTCCTGAAGAGTCAGTCATTAGCTGAAAGTGTGAGGACATCGTAGATCATAGTGGGCACATAGGAAGCCTGTCGCTGGAGAAGACTCAGACCCTGTGGTGGCAGAAGTGATAAGTGTGTTGGTTCCCAAACCTCGACAGCTGGTCAGTGCCCAGTAATTATGGCTCACCTGAGAAGCTGGTGGTTACGTTGATCCAGGCTAGGAGCTTATTAAGGTGGAAGCAAGTACAGTCAAGTGATGTACATTTTCAGTGCTGGATTCAGGCTGAGATATAAGGGAGAGGACATGGTGAGAGGGACAGGGAAAGATGAGAGATTAGTGGAAAAGAGAGATTGAGAAACTACGTTGTTAGAGAGCAGACGTGAAAGGAGTGAGAACAGAGTAAGGGACCTGAAAGTGGCCATGGGGAGCTAGGGGGATGGGGCCTCTTATCCCGGCCTTGATGCTAGGGCTAGAGGGAAGAGTTTCAGAGGTCTCTATTGTCAGATAAGGAGAGGAGATGGAAGGAAGAATTCTTTGAAAGAAGAGAAAGAGATTTCCTGAGACAGTGGGAAAGGGAGAGAGAGCGAGAGGCCAGCAGTGAAACAAGGCAGGACCAGGGCATAAGATTGAGATAATAGCGTAGGAGACCTACAGAAGCTTATGCTTCAGTGAGGGATGAGGCCGTGGAGGGAGTTGAGCAGTAGCTTGGGGAGTAGATGTTGATGTTGCCCTGCAGAAGTCTACTGTCAGTTTGTTGGACAGGCCCAGGGACAACAGGCTGCAAAAAGAGGAAGGACACATGGAGGGGATGAGTCTGCTAAACTGAAAGTCTATCGCTGGGCCTTTCCGGTTTGCCACTCCCATTTTAGTGCTAATTAAGATGGTAGTCAGAACTTCAAAATAAAAATACAAAGGTGGCCCACAGGGAAGGAACTGCATCAAAAAGATACTGTGTAACCATGCTGTCTTTTTCTAGAATTTGTTCTGTTTATTTGAATGGTTCTATAAACTGGATAGGGTGTAATACAAGCTAACTAATATTTTAATTACAGATCATTGAGCAGTTTTGAGTCTGGAGAATTTGTTGAATGTACTGAGCAGTTAGAATTGTTACCAGGAGAAAATATCAATCTACTTGCTGGAGGATCAAAAGAAAAAATAGGTATTTGAGATAATAATTTTGAAATTAAATATTTTTATGGACAAGTTGTTCAAAATGTTTGGCTTAGTATAATTTACTGGAAAATCTGGAAGTTGTACGTTTATTTTGGGGCAGAGTCCCATGTGAAGCAACAGATTTAGGACTGTTCTGTTTACATTTGATTTGGCAGATAGAAAACAGTTTAATTAAAATTAAGCAAACTAAAAAGAGGCTACAGTAATACTTTGAGATTTATTAGCCATTCTGTTTGAAAAAGTACTAGTAATGTTTACACTAGGTATTGGTCTTGCTTGACTTGATGTTTTTCATTAATTAAGTTCTTTATCACAACTGGAACGTTTTGTAAAATATTTCACTAAAGTTAGTATTTGAGTGTTCTGTATGTTAGCATTGATATTCGAAATTCGGTAAGATTTGCCCAAGTAGGTCTAGATTTGACCTTTTAAATAGTAGATGACTTAGTGATCTTTGAGCCTTTGTAATCAACTGATTTTTGGGGTCTGAGATATAATTTTATGTGCAGTATAAATTTTATATTATCAGAAATGCTTAATCATAGTCTTCTGCTGGCTGAATATAAATATGAAAGGAGGTCTTCATTGGTGATTATTTTTTAATGCTGGCAAAATATCGTATCACTCTTGTGCATTAAAATCAAATTAACTTAATGGATTTATTTAATTTTTAAATTTAACTTCTGTAGATATGAAAAAACTTCTTCCTAACATGTTAAGTCCCGATCCAAGGGAACTTCAGAAGTCCATTGAAGTGCAGCTGTTGAGAAGTTCTGTTTGCTTGGCAACTGCTCTGGACCATGTGGAACAGGAGCAGAAGTGGCAGTCTATAACCGAGTAAGCTCAGTGCTGGGGAGGTCAGGGTGCCTTAGGTGTGCCGTGGGGTTGATACGCGTGCTCTGCTGGGCTGAGGCAGTTGTCACATCACTGCAGCCCCAGTCATGATAGCTTCATTTTAGCTGTAGGAGTTGTATGATGTGTGAATGCCACTTGCAGTATATGCTGAGACTGGAACTAAATAAAATGTGAACTCTCCCCAGAGCTGATGCCTTGACTTGCTTATGTCATTTGCTGAAGAGCAGGCTGCGCCTCTGCCTTCCTCTGCTTTGGAAGCCAGCATGGCAGCACCTTAACAAACTGCTACTCAGTGGGATACTCAGTGGTTACAAGTTGAAAACCTCATTTATTAATTAACAGTAAATATTTTGTTTCAGAAACGTGGTAAAGTACTTGAAGCAAACCTCCCGCATAGCTGTTGGACCACTGAGACTTTCTACTTTAACAGTTTCACAGTCTCTGCCCGTTCTCAGTACCTTACAGCTGTATTGCTCTTCTGCTTTGGAGAATACAGTTTCTAACAGACTTTCAACAGAGGTGTGTATGTGTGTATTTTTACCAGGATATTCTTCTGAACATCACTAGACATTAATGTAGAACAAAGATTGTTTGTGAGTTTTTAAAATAGCATTTGTAGCATTTGTTGGACAAGCTAGTAAATCCAGAAATCTAAAACGCCATTTTCAGGCAGATTTTCACTTGAGAAATATGTGAGGCAGATGGAAGAATCTAAGGTATATAATGTCAAGAATGGCTAATTTAAAAATTTTGGTGGGGTGAGGAAAGGGGTTGGTGTATATAAATATATTTTCCCTGGAAAGATGATATAAATTTTAGATTTGACTAAAACAAGATACCCTCTCCACCTCCCAAATAGGATAAAGTGTAACCAAAGATAGGCCCTTCCCAAGGGAATTATGATCTTTGAGAATCTGTTTATAAAGCAGAAGTTTTGTTTTTCTGTAATTTAGCTTCTGCTTTATCGTAAATATGCTGTGGTTATTTTCTATAAAAACTTGCCTACTATGTTGGTAAGTATATCCATAAATTGGACTTAGTATTCTGAAAGTTTTTTTTTTTTTGGCAAAACAAAGATTTTCTCTTAGAGTGCCTTTTCCTCTTGTGGATTAGAAGATATAACGAGAAGGGGAGAGTTTAGTAGATAAACCTGGAATCGAGCTGAAGTAGCTGACCTATGGGGATGTATCTGAATTCAGTCTACAAACACATAGAAGCCTGTTTACGTTACATAGTTTTGGTTTTTCTCTGGTAGGACTGTCTCATTCCACTCTTCAGTGAAGCTTTGCGTTCATGTAAGCAGCATGATGTGAGGCCATGGATGCAGGCATTAAGGTATACCATGTACCAGAGTCACTTGTTGGAGAAAATAAAAGGTAACTAGGTTGGTTTTTTAAAATAGTTTTATTGAGAGATAATTTACACATTTTAAGTGTACAGTTTGATGAGTTTTGACATGTCTTCACCTGTGTGACCAATAAAATCAAGATAGAGAACATTTATCTTGCCCCGAAAGGTTTTCTTTTCTTTTTCTTTTGAGGAAGATTAGCCCTGAGCTAACTGCTGCCAATCCTCCTCTTTTTGCTGAGGAAGACTGGCCCTGAACTAACGTCCGTGCCCATCTTCCTCTACTTTCTATGTGGGATGCCTACCGCAGCATGGCTTGCCAAGCGGTGCCATGTCCGCACCCGGGATCTGAACCGGCAAACCCCGGGCTGCTGAAGCGGAACATGCAAACTTAACCACTGCACCACCAGGCTGGCCCCTGAAAGGTTTTCTTATGCCTCTTCCCAGTCGTCTGTCCCATCTGCCCCATTCTGGGCGACCACTGATTTGCTTTCTATCGTAGAATAGACTTGTCTTTACTGCAGTTTTGTGGAAATGGAAAGATACGATGCTGTGTGTGTCTGTGTCTGGCTTCTCTTGCTCAGCAGGTTATTTTTAGGTTCACCCATGTTGCATATATCAGTAGTGCGATCCTTCCTATTTTTGAGTAGAAATGATTGTGTGGATGTACCACAGTTTGTGTATCTGTTGACCCTTTGACTGATATTTGAATTTTTTATTTGTAAAGCTGCTGTGAAATTCACGTACGAGTCTTTGTATGGACATATGTTTGTGTTTCTGTGGAGTAAATGCCCAGGAGTGGAACTGTTGGGTCACATGGTTTCACTTGCAAAACAGCCTGGCAGTTTCTTATAAAGTGGTCGTACGTTTACGTTCCTTCCGGCACTGGAGTGAGTGTGTAGTATCTCATTGTGGTTTTATTGCCTTTTGCTGATGATTAATGATGTTGAGCATCTTTTCATTTGCGTAGTGGCCATTGTGTATCTTATTTTGTAAAGTGTCTGTTCAAATCTTTTACCCGTTTTTAATGAAGTCGTAAGAGTTATTTATGTGTTCGAGATACAAGTTTTTTTAATCAGATATAATGTACTGTGAATGTTAAATTTTAAATGCTTCAAATGAATAGTTAAGAGAATTAGTATTTGTATAAATAATTATGTTTAAGTTCCATTTTTAAGAAAGAACTATCTGTCATGTTAAAGGGATGTTAGGATATATTATTTTGCTCTAAAATTGAAAAGTTGCTGGAATGCTGTAGAATTTTAGTCAAAAATGTGGCAGCTGGGGTTACTGAGTAAATTAAATATTACTCAGAGGATATTAAATTTGAAGTCAGCTAATGCTGGGATGTGGCCTTGCACTGCAGAGTGATTACTGGCAACTCTGACTTCACCTGGACTCTTAATGCCAAACCGACCTGGGCTTGGAACCTTAGCCCAACGTTTGCACGTTGAGGGACCTTAGGGCAAGTCATTAGACTTCTGAGTCACTTTCCTTGTCAGTTATGGGGATTGCCCCACTCATGAGACTCCTCTAAGGATTATTGGAGGTGAGACAAGGCATATAAAAGCACTGACACAGAGCATGGCATAGAAAAGGGCTGCAAATGTCATCATCTCCCTTCTCATGCTTCCCATAGTGCACAGGTTTTAAAGTTGTGAAGCACAAGTCAGTAAGCCAGCAGGAATACTGGGAGACAGAACTCCACTCCTCCTCACTTTTCTTTCTTGATTTGGCAAGTGTTTATCAAGTGTGTGCTTTGTGCCGGACACTGTGCTTGAAGTTGGGATGTAGTGGTGAACAAGACAAACCTGTTTTCTGCATTCCTAAGATCACAAGGGTCCTAGAGTCTAGCAGAGAGACCGACGTCAAACAAGGGACAGCACTGTGGTGTGTTGAGTGGAAGTGTACATGCATGGCGCTAAAACAACATGCAACATGGGTACTGACTTAATCCTAGAAATCAGAAAAGGACTTGGGAAGGAAGTAACGTTTAAGTTGACACCTGAGGGAGGTAGAGATGAGAAAGAAGGCGGAATGATTTAGTTAGAAGGCCAGTGGAAAGAATGAAAAATTCTTAGATGACTCATTTCGCCTGAGGGAGAGTGGGAAGAGATGAAGCTGGGCCAGATTGAGATTGGAATGGAATGCAAGGTAGCACTGTCTTGCCAGGCAAATCCAGGAGTTGGGGCTTTGTCAGAAGCGCAGTGGGAAGCCATCAAAGGGAAGTTAATTGTTCAGATTTACCTTCGTGTAAGATTACTTCACTTGCAGATTGGAAAATGGATTAGAAGAGGACAACTGGGGACAAAGGGACCAATTAGGGTGAAGTCCCTGCTAAAGGTAACCAAAGTAGTGGCAGTAGGGACAGGAGAAAGCAGATATGATATGAGGGTTGAAAGTCTAAGATGACTGCCAGGTGCCTGCTCAGGTAGGCAGCTTGATCGTGTGCCTTTCCTTGAGAAAGGGAAAACAGGAGAAGGAAGTAAAAGGTTTGGAGGGTGGTGGACAATGATTCCACTTGACAGAGGTTAAAGTGCCATTGAAATACCTGAGTGTAGGTGGCTGGTAGGCAGGTGAGACTCAGGTGTCAGGTCTGGGCTGGAGATAAAGATTCAAGAGTCATCAGCATTTGTATGGTATTTGAAGCCACAGGAGCAGATGATATTGTCCAGGGAGAGAGTGCAGAGTGAGAAGAGTAGAGAGCCTAGGACCAACCCTGAGGAACACCAGTTTTAATGGATGGGTAGTGGATGAGAAGGAGACTGAGAAGGATTCTCGAGAAAGGTAGGAGTAAACCAGGAGAGAGTGGCATGGCAGAAGGGCAGAGGGCACTCACTCAGGAAGGGAGGAGGAAACCAGGGGAGAGTGGCATGGCAGAAGGGCAGAGGGCACTCCCTTGGGAAGGGAGGATGGTCTGTCCAGCCTTACCCTCATTCCCCACCCTTTGGCCTAGGCCCTTTCCTTAAAGGATGCAGAAACTCAAAACTTAATTTCTTATAGTGACTGATTTTTACTTTTGTATACATTTATTTCAACAAGCATTTATTGTTTATTGTATGCCAAGCACTATGCCAGCTGCTGGGGATTTAAAGATGGTGAAAAAATGAGTTATCTTTATTTAGGGAGAGGGTGGGGAAGGGAATAGTTGGGGAAGAATTTTTTGGCTGTGTTTCCGTGCAATCTGGGACTGGACCAATCAGACTAATAAAACGTTTTCTTCTTTCCAGAACAAACAGTTCCAATTAGAAGCCATCTCATGGAATTAGGTCTAACAGCAGCAAAATTTGCTAGAAAACGCGGGAATGTGTCTCTTGCAACAAGACTGCTGGCACAGTGTAGTGAGGTTCAGCTGGGAAAGACCACCACTGCACAGGACTTAGTCCAGCATTTTAAAAAGCTCTCCTCTCAAGGTCAAGTGGACGAAAAATGGGGACCTGAACTTGACATTGAAAAAACCAAATTGTTGTATACAGCAGGTTAGTGAAATGAATTATGGTTAATACACGACTATAATAAAAATCACGTGTATGAATGTTAACTGTGTTGGTGTAAAGCAGTAATAGAAAAGGTGATTTTTTTTCAGCTGTTGCAGAACGTTTGAGTCCTGAATAATAAATTATGTGTAATTGACTTAGCTCTATAATTTAGTACTTTTAAAAGAAGTACTTTTAGTAATTAAAGAGATGTTTGTAGACAGCATTGATTAGCACTGAATTTACATGTTTTTAAAAATTCATTATTTTACCCCCCAAAAATATCCATCATTTGCTTTTAAGGCTTTTCTAAGGGCTGGTATTTTGGTTTTCTATAGGCCAGTCAACACACGCAATGGAAATGTTGAGTTCTTGTGCCATATCTTTCTGCAAGTCTGCCAAAGCTGAATATGCAGTTGCCAAGTCAATTTTGACACTGGCTAAATGGATCCAGGCAGAATGGAAAGAAATTTCAGGGCAGCTGAAACAGGTTTACAGAGCTCAGCAACAGCAGAACTTCACAAGTCTTTCTACTTTGTCAAAAAACATACTCACTTTAATAGAACTGCCATCTGTTAACGCTATGGAAGAAGAGTATCCTCGGATCGAGAGTGAATCTACAGGTAGGGTTTCTTTCTCTTGATAGCTTTAAAATATTAATTTTAGAAGTGGTTTTTCCCCCTCTTGTAAAGTTTACGATATTATGCTGGCTATAGTTTGCCACAAAAAGTGTCTCTATGGAAATTTAGCATATTATATTGCCCGGAAGTGGCTAAAGCATTATTTCTTTTTTTTTTTTTTTTTTTTGTGAGGAAGATTAGCCCAGAGCTAACATTTGCCAATCCTCTTATTTTCTTTTTTTTTTTTGCTAAGACAGACTGGCCCTGAGCTAACATCTGTGTCCATTTTCCTCTACTTTATATGTGGGATGCCTGCCACAGCATGGCTTGACAAGCAGTGCGTAGGTCCACACCCGAAATCCAAACCAGTGAACCCCGAGCCACCAGAATGGAACATGCAAACTTAACCGCTGCACCACCGGGCAGGCCCCTAAAACACATTTCTGTGGTGTCCAATGCCACTCTTCTTCCTGGCCATACTTCCCACCTTCCTAATTCGTGGTGCTGTTATGGTCTTAGATGTTGTTCCAGATCCTGGCCCCAATATCTAAAATTCCATCTCACACCAGAAGGAGCAACAATGATACAAAATAGTAGCCTGTGGTCCCCTTGACTAGTGGAGCACAGAAACTACAGAAAGATTCAAGTTTCACTTCCTAACACTGGTGCTAGTAACAGAATGGTACCCAATAAATAGGGTAGTTAATTCATTCAGTGTTTGAGTGCCTATTATGGTAGGCACCCTTGTCCAGTTTTCACAGATTGGGAGATGATTAACCTCTTTGCTAAAACATGAGAATATACCTTTATTTTGTTGTTGTGAAGCCTAGGATTTTAATTACTTACATTGGTCTTATAAAATAACTCTATTGTATGTATTGTAGGGTCCTGATATTCATAGGGCATGTGTCTTGTGATCAGTATAAATCTTCCTATTGGCAGTTGGCACTGTAGCAGGCGGTTTCTTCACTGTTAAACTGGGAATAGAGATATTAACCTTGTGAATCTCTGATTGAATGGGGTTGTATACTCATCACCTATGTACTAATTTTGCCAGAAAATCTAAGCTGAATCTAATCATAAGGGAAATAGCCATTCAAATCCAGAATGCAAGACCTTCTCCCACACAGTGTCGTGAAGGACATTGATGCGTTTTACAGGGTGATACTTTCAGCCGACTTGAGAAGTTGAGCAATTCATTTCAACTTAGTAGCCTTTTAGAAAAGCATAGGACAAACATGTGCTTCATCAAGTTCTGTACTGTAATATTATGGAACTTAATGATTGTTTGCAAGTAGTAAAATCCTGAAATGTTAATGAGAGTGCTGTTAGAAATTGATGAATGTGACATTGCTGAGTTCTTTCATTATTTTTTCTCTGCCATGCAGTGCATATTGGAGTTGGAGAACCTGACTTTATTCTGGGACAGTTGTATCATCTGTCTTCAGTACAGGCACCTGAAGTAGCCAAATCTTGGGCAGCGTTGGCTAGTTGGGCTTACAGGTGGGGCAGAAAGGTTGTTGACAATGCCAGGTATGTATGTTGAAATGTGTTTATTTAACGCATTGCAAAATAGTGATTTAAAATGTCTGCTGGTATGGTAAAGGTAGCTAAAATGCTGATGACTTGTTTATTTTTACAGTCAGGGAGAAGGTGTTCGTCTCCTGCCCAGAGAAAAATCTGAAGTTCAAAATCTGCTTCCAGACACTGTGACTGAAGAAGAAAAAGAGAGAGTCTATGGTATTCTTGGTCAGGCTGTGTGTCGGCCAGCAGGAATTCAGGCAAGGAAAACGTGGTGCAGCGTTTGGGGGAAATAGTGTCAAGATCACTGTCCTCATTCATTGATTTTGAGGAAGCTGTTCACATGTACTTGATTAAATATTGTTTCAAATAAAAACTCTGATTTTTAAGATGGAAGTGAATTAGAATATCTTTCTAGAAGAATGTAATTTCTTGAGAAATTGTCATTTCCATATAGCCCTCTTAAAAAAGGTGAAGTTCATTTTATTTAAAGTAGATTTCTGTTTTAATTGCTCTTTTGATCAGAAATTAGGTTCTTAACACTAGCTTGGGAGCTTTTAAAATATGCCACTCCCTGAGTTCCACCCTAGATATTCTGGGTGGAGTGTGTGTGTGTGTGTGTGTGTGTGTGTGTGTGTGTGTGTGTTTACGCGTGCGCGCACGTGTCTGTCTGTCTGTGTTTGTGTGTCTGTCTGTGTGTGTTTAAGCTCACATGGTGATTCTAATAATATAGCCAGCGTTGAAAACCAATGGGTTAGATGCTCTATAGGATTTACTCCCTTCCCTCTCAAATTGTGGAATGTTGTAACTGTTAAGTATTTGTTGCGGACTTAAAGGTTTGAGTTCTCTTTGCTGAGCTAAGCTGTGTTGATTCGGTTCTTGCTCTGGACTTCAGCGCATTTCAGTGTCTGCCCAAGCTGGTGTTGTGTCATGTACAGGACTGTACTGTATGTTCAGCCTCAGACTTTTGAACAGATTATGTTTAATTTTCTCCAGGCAGATTATTATATTGTGACTTAGAAGCATTTAAAGTCCAAAAATGAAAGTCCTTCATCTGCGTTAAGTGCTTCTATTCTTCTTCATTAGCTACATTAGTAAAGATATCATAAAGAGAAGCATATTGGCATTGATTTAGCATGTATAACGCTACGTATGAAGTAATTTGGTCTTTCATAAATGAGAAAAGTCTTTTATATGACAGGAAAATCATGTACATTTCTCCCTTTTCAGTTTATGTTAAGAGAAAATAATAGCCTTTTATGCACAATTTTTCTTCAGGATGAAGACATAACGCTTCAGATAACAGAAAGTGAAGATAATGAGGAAGATGACATGGTCGATGTTATCTGGCGTCAGTTAATATCAAGCTGCCCATGGCTTTCAGAACTTGACGAAAGTGCAACAGAAGGAGTTATTAAAGTGTGGAGGAAAGTTGTAGACAGAATCTTCAGCCTGTACAAGCTGTCTTGCAGTGCATATTTTACTTTCCTTAAACTCAATGCTGGTCAGGTAGGTAGCACAGTGTCGTGTTTTAGGAAAGCGTACTTGAAATGTCTTTCCTAGTAGACGAAAACGGTATTCTGACTTGTTTTCTTATCTTTTCTGTTTGTCTTTGGCTCTTAGATTCCTTTGGATGAAGATGACCCAAGGCTGCATTTGAGTCACAGAGCGGAGCAGAGCACTGATGACGTGATTGTGATGGCCACATTGCGACTGCTCAGGCTGCTCGTGAAGCATGCCGGCGAGCTTCGGCAGTATCTGGAACACGGCTTGGAGACGACACCCACTGCTCCCTGGAGAGGTGATGGTCTAAATAAAGTGTTTCAGGAAAAATTATTTCTGGGTAAAGACAAGACAGTGAAAAAGCAGACTGCTTTATGTTTATTACTTGAGTGTGTTACGGAATTGCTACATTAGTTCTTGGGGCACCCTGGACTGCTGTTACATCACTTCCCTCTCACCTTTCAGAGAAGCGGAAGGCTGAGAAGCAGAAGCCTTATATATACAAAATAAATTTTGGAGAGAGTGGTAAAAATAAGTTTCAAAAAATTTCTTATACTCTTTGTAAAAATTGTCTCTGCCTTTTATAGGTATTCGCAGAAAATACATTTCTCTAGAACATGTTTGGGTTGCTCTGGACTTTGATTATAGCTCTGTTCCCTAACCCTGACAGATGAGGAACTATTGTGTATGGTTCTTTGTTATCACAGGGAGAAATTTGAGGCCCTTAGAACTGATGCTGACACATACCAGGTTTTATCCTTTTGCATCCACGATGTTGACAGTTTTTAATAACTTTAAAGTATTTTTCTTTCTTCTTATCCTGAAGGAATTATTCCACAGCTTTTCTCACGCTTAAACCACCCTGAAGTGTACGTGCGCCAAAGTATTTGTAACCTTCTCTGCCGTGTGGCTCAAGATTCCCCACATCTCATACTGTATCCTGCAATAGTGGGGACCATATCACTTAGTAGTGAATCGCAAGCTTCAGGTATGGAATGTTCAAGTACTGCTACTTTAAGTATAAATTATTTTGCAAATGATATTTGTTAGGTAAGTTTTTTTGAGCTTTATGTTCCAGAGTTGATAGAGTCTGTAATCTTTTCAGTAAGAACAATGACCATTGACTGAGAGTAATTACTATGTGTCTGGCACTAGGACGTCTGCTGTACACATTATCTTCAGTCTCACAGTGACACAGCAAGGCTTGGAGAAACGGAGTTGCTCTCTCAGGTTCACTGAGCCGAGTGACTGGCAGATAAAGATGGAAACCAAGTTCTGGACTGTGGCTGGGAGAGCACTTTATTTCTTGAGACTCAATTAGTATCTTTTCCCCCATTTGTCTTCTGTTAGCTTATCATATTAATATAAAAGCTCAGCTGTTAAAAAGACAGAATATCTATGATCTTTGGTCAATTTAATACACAGAAGGCCAGTTAGTTAAATGAATGCTTTGGAGTCAAAGAGATTATCGATGTTTTCCCTAACTCAACATATGCACACGGAAGAAACATCCAAAGTATACCTTATTCTCCCATTTCATTATAGGAAATAAGTTTTCCTCTGCAATTCCAACTTTACTTGGCAATATTCAAGGAGAAGAATTGCTAGTTTCTGAATGTGAGGGAGGAAGTCCCCCTGCTTCTCAAGATAGCAATAAGGATGAACCTAAAAGTGGCTTAAATGAAGACCAAGCCATGATGCAGGATTGCTACAGCAAAATTGTGGATAAGCTGTCCTCTGCAAACCCAACTATGGTGTTACAGGTACAAAAAGCCCAGCTCATACGTTTGTAAACAGTTTTTATTATAAGCCCCCCAGAACACCCCAACAATCCCAACCTATAAACAAAACCCATAAAAACTGTTATGGAAATAATATTTGCCAAACAAAGCTTTTAGAATAATGAAAATTGGTGTTATAGATCTGTATTGATGGGCAGAATCACTAAGCAGGGTTCTCTAGATACTGAACAAAAGATGCACACATTTAGTAGCAGTTTCCAGCGTGTGCAGAGCTGTGCTGTGTGTAGTCTTGTAGATGAGCGCATTTGGATGTGCCGTGTGTGCAGGTTCAGATGCTTGTGGCTGAGCTGCGCAGGGTCACTGTTCTCTGGGATGAGCTCTGGCTGGGAGTTCTGTTACAGCAGCACATGTACGTCCTGAGACGGATTCAGCAGCTGGAAGACGAGGTGAAGAGAGTCCAGAACAACAACACCTTACGCAAGTATGTTTCCATACACTTTTACTCAGACAGTGAAGCTGCCTCTTTTTTTTAATGTAAAATATGCATAACAAAATTTGCCATTTTAACCAATTTTAACTGTCTGATTCAGTTATATTAAGTTCATTCACAGTGTTGTGCCACCATCATCATTGTCACTTTCCGGAACTTACTTATCATCCCAAACAAAAGCTCTCTGCCTGTTAAACAATACTTCCCCTTTCCGCCAACCTCAGCCCCTGGTTACCGCCATTCTCCTCTCTAAGTACCTCACATAAGTGGAATCATACAGTATTTCTCCTTTTGTGTCTGGTTTACTTCACTAGGCATGATGTTTTGATGGTTCATCCATATTACAGCATGTAGCAGACTTTCTTTCACTTTTTATGGCTGAATAACATCAATTGTAGGGATGTACCACACTTTATTTTATGTCCTCATCTGTCACTGGACACTTGGGTTGCTCCTGCCTTTTGGCTCTTGTAACCGGTGCTTCTGTGAACATTGGTGTACGAGTCCCTGAGTCCCTACTTTTAGGTATTGTGTGTGATCCAGTGGATGTGCTGGGTCATGTGGTAGTTCTCTGTCTAACGTATAGAGGAACTGCAGAACTCTTTTCCACAGTGGCCACACCGTTTTACATTCCCACCAAAAGTGCACAAGGGTTCCAGTTTCTCCACATCCTCACCAACATTTGTTGTTTTCTGGTTCTTTTGATAGTAGCCATCCTAATGGGTGTGCAATGATATCTCATTGTAGTTTTGATTTGCATTTCCCTAATTACTAATAATGTTGAGCATCTTTTCATGTGACTGTTGATCAGTGTTGATCATTTGTATATCTCCTTTGGAGAAATGTCTATTCAGATCCTTTGCCCATTTTTGAATTGGCTTGTTTGTTTTTTGTTGTTGAGTTTTAGGAGCTCTGTGTATTCTGGATATTAATCCCTTATCAGATATGATTTGCAAAATATTTTTTTCTTATTTTGTGCAGTCTTTTCACTCTTGATAGTGTCTTTTAATACATATAAATGTTTAATTTTGCTTATAAAAAAGTTTATCTTTTTTTCTTCTGTTCCCTGTGCTTTGTGCCATATCCAAGAAATCATTGCCAAATCCAGTCTCAAGAATCCTTTCCCCTTGTTTTCTTCTAAGAGTTTTAAAGTCTTAGCTCCTAAGTTATGGTCTTTTGATCCATTTTGAGTTATTTTTTGCATCTAGTGTAAGGTAAGAGTCCAGCTTCATTCTTTTGCAAGGGAATATCTAGTTTTCCCATCCCTGTTTGTTGAAAGGAGAAACTGCTTCTTTCTTACAAAACTAGTTTTGCAATTAGCTTTACAAATAAAGCTATTTTTGTAAAGCTATTAGAAAATTTTGTAAAGCTATTATAAAGTATAATTTGTAACGCTATTTATTACTATGTTTTGACTTCTTTTTTGATACTGTTTACTTACATTTGATACATTTAAATTGTTCCTAGTTTGTATAAAATTCTTTGTCTTCCTGGTCAGAGAAGAGAAAATTGCAATCATGCGGGAGAAGCACACAGCTTTGATGAAGCCCATTGTGTTTGCCTTGGAGCATGTACGGAGCATCACGGCGGCCCCTGCGGAAACGCCACATGAAAAGTGGTTTCAGGATAACTATGGTGATGCAATTGAGAATGCCCTAGAAAAACTGAAGACACCATCAAACCCCGCAAAGCCTGGAAGCAGCTGGATTCCGTTTAAAGAGGTACAGAAAATCTCAAAAATGCTTCTAAAATGGGAAATTCCCCATGGGATTAAATAAGGGGACTTGCCTTACTTGGAACATTAGAGAAGACTTTGTAAGCCTATGGAAGGTGGCCTATGACCAGTTGCTCATAAGGAACCTAGAGAAAAATGTTTTTCTTCATTTTGAGCATCTGGGGACGAGTGGGCCTAGGGTGGCAAATTTTCATCTCTAGAGGGTTCACACTAGGCGGAATGTATTGTAAGAAATTAGCCAAGGAAGAGGCTCTGGCCTTGAGCTAAATACTGATTGCCTGCTGTGTTCTTCTTGTAAAAGATTAGGAAATTTACTGTTGTGCCTATATAGTTTTTCTTGGGGGGGTGTTCAAATTATCTATCAGACAGTATAGTCACATATAACATCATTAGTTTTATAAGTAATTATTTTGCCTTCAATTCTGCATAGACTGTTTGGGGATGTTCAGTGTATTTAAATATTTGAGAATCCTTATCTTTTATGTTCTGGTCTCCTTAGTGCTATGTTTTCTTTGGTTTTTATTTTTATAGTAATGGCACCATTAGTTGGTTGCGCATATTTATTACCTATAGCTTTTTCTTGCTTTTCCTTATCCCTTTTTTCTCTATCCTTTACCTTTATTGTTCCTAACTGATTACCTTACTTAACTTTAGTAATGAGAAAACTATTAAAAGATACGGTGCAGAGAGAAAAAGTACACCCAACTTTAACTATAAATGCAAACAGCTAAATTCAGTGGAAGCAGCTGGAAGCACAAGACAAGAACACTAATGTGGAGGGGCGGGGTTTGTGATGTGGCGCCTAGCTGGGACCTTTCCCCTTGCGTTCCAGCAGTAGTTTCTGGCTTCTTTGTCTCTTTCTCAGTAAATCGACTAAGAAGCACAGAAGAGGAGATAGGAGTACTTTTTAAAACCCGTGTTTGGGGGGGGGGCGCGTGTTGTGTGTGTGTATGAATAAGCCATAGAGAAAAATTTTTGTGATGATAGTGTATATTTTAAAGAATAATTTAAAAAATTAGCGCAACCAGAGGCACTGACAAGTAGAAGAAAAAAAGAAGATTGGCAACAGTTGTTAGCTCAGGTGCCAATCTTAAAAAAAAAAAATTAAAATGAATACGTATGTCTCCCTTCCTCTTTATCTGTAGTGCAGCTAAAAAAAAGAAAATAGAATTAGCTGAAGAAGTAAAACTTTTGAAAAGTCCACAAGCACTGTTCTGAATTTTGAGTTAATCATTACCTACTTTTTGAAAAATAGTTTTTGTTTACTGATAGCTTTCTAAATGATCTCTTGTTTCATTTCTGCTTGTTTTTTAACTTCATGTAAATAGGATCATGTTGTGTGTGCATGTCTGTGTTTACTACTTCCGTTATTGATGGATCAGCCTCAGGCTTTTTTTCATGATTCATCCATGTTTTGTGTATAGCTGCACATCGATCTATTATGGGAAAACACCACAGTTTATCCGTTGTCCTGTCAGTGGATACTTGGGGTGTTTCCAGTTACCTTTTTCCTTTTCTGAACAAAGCTTGCTAAGGATTGATTAAAAAGTTTTTCACACGAGTGCAGAGCCCGGAGTTCATTAATTCAGGTGCAGATTACTGAGTTAGCTACAGGCAAGGACACAGCTATGCATGTGATGCTGTCCCTGTGAGTTATTTAGAAGGGATTGTGTGTTTTTCTGCATACTTCAAGTGGTCAGAGTGATGAATTGTTGCCAGGTTTTCAAGTGGCTTCCCAAGGGTATGTCTGCCTGTCAGTCAACAGCTGGCTGTGTCTTTTGCTCTGTTGAAGGGAATGAAGTGATTTGTTTTGGCATTGATCAGACATAGCTTAACAGTGGAGAATCAGTCTATAAGCCCCGACTTTTGTGATTACAGCAGTGATTTCCTTCCACCTGTGTGATTTCATTGCTTGTTTGGACAGGAAGAGGGAGGGATCTGAACGAAGTAGAAATTACCTAGAGCATATCAACACAACAGTGTTTCCCCTCCCGGGATGACCTGGATATATATAACATCAAATTCAGTGTAGGAACTAGAACAAGAGGTATTTGTATTTGGGATTTTAATATTACTTTTATAACACATTGAATGTGTAAGAAAATAAGTGTTGTAATGATAATGTAAACTTGTTTTTCCCATCTTGTAAATATAGATAATGCTGAGTTTGCAACAGAGAGCACAGAAACGTGCAAGTTACATCTTGCGTCTTGAAGAAATCAGCCCATGGCTGGCTGCCATGACTAACACTGAAATTGCTCTTCCTGGAGAAGTCTCAGCCAGAGACACTGTCACAATCCACAGTGTGGGAGGAACCATCACAATCTTACCTACGAAAACCAAGCCAAAGAAGCTTCTCTTTCTAGGATCAGATGGGAAGAGCTACCCTTATCTTTTCAAAGGTGAGAGTTAAAAGAAGAGCATTAGTTTGACTGTTACTGCATTGTGTGTGTGGTAGTACAGGATTGTTTTGGGTGAATTTCTATGTGTCATAAAAGCTGGGAGTATCCTGTATCTTACGCGATTTTGAATGCAAGTGATTGGAGACTGTGTAGTGAGATTTCCACCCCGCCACCCTTTGCTTGTGAACTTGTATGAGCAGAACAACTGAGGTACAGCTAGTAAAGCTAGTATCGCGCATCTTGCAACTGAACAGAATGTTCTCTAATGCTGTCACTGTGCCTTTTTGGCTATCAGTTCTTGACTGCTGTTGCTAATTGAGAAGGATACAGAAAGTCGGTACATTCCCAGCCCCATCCCATCGCGGTCACTCCATTAGTTACCGACTCTGGCTACTTTAACTCTGGTTCTGCAGGGTTGGAGGATTTGCATCTGGATGAGAGGATAATGCAGTTCCTGTCTATTGTGAACACCATGTTTGCTACAATCAATCGCCAGGAAACACCTCGTTTCCACGCTCGGCACTATTCTGTAACCCCACTAGGTACACGATCAGGACTAATCCAGTGGGTGGATGGAGCCACCCCCTTATTTGGTCTTTACAAACGATGGCAACAACGAGAAGCTGCCTTACAAGCACAGAAGGTTGGTTAAAATTTAAATATACCTGTACTTTTATGTGAATGTGCGTAAACACATACATAAAAGTATTCTATTCTATGTGAAACATTTATGAGCTTATTGCCTTGAGCGTGTTTGTAAGTTTATAAGTGTTAAAGAAGAAATAGGCTTGAGGTGTCTAGGAAAGTGTTTTTGAGGCATATTCTATAAAAAAAGTTTTATGAGGCAGAAATGATGACAGCTAATCTTATTCTGCACAAGTACAGGGAGGGAGATGAGTAGGGTGGTAGTGTGGTTGTTAATCACTAAGTAACTTGATACTTCACCTCTTAATGTTTTTTATTGGGCTTACTAGGGGCCTTTTATTTATTTATTTTTATTTTTATTTTTATTTTTTTAAAGATTGGCACCTGAGCTAACATCTGTTGCCAATCTTCTTCTTTTTTTTTTTTTTCCTTCTCTCTTCTTCTTCTCCCCAAAGCCCCCCAGTACATAGTTGTATATTCTAGTTGTGAGTGCTTCTGGTCGTGCTATGTGGGACGCTGCCTCACCATGACCTGACGAGCAGTGCCATGTCTGCGCCCAGGATCTGAACTGGTGAAACCCTGGGCTGCCGACATGGAGCGCGAACTTAACCACTCGGCCACAGGGCCAGCCCACTAAGGGTCTTTTAAATTACATTTGTGTAAATAAGAGACAGCTTTGAAACCCAGGTCCTTTTAAATTAAGTATATAAATAAGAAATGTTATATTTAGAGTTAACCGCGGTGGCATCCTATTTTGTATCCGTGAAATTTGTACTTTGATTTACACCAGGAATTTAACTTAGAATTCATTTTAGCTAAGTATGTGAGTGCTTAGTATATGCTGGGAACAGTACCAAGTGCTGTGGATATAAAGATAAATTTTATACAGTCTCCACGTCAGGATTCTCCATCTAGCCAAAGAAGATTATTCTAATTAGGAATATAGGAAGTATGGGCAGGAGCAAGAGTTTGAAAGGAGTCAAGTTTTAAAAGCAAGACTAGGAGACTGCAGAACAAGTATTGAAGGGTAAACTAGAGATGAGAATTAGAGAAGGGCTGTCTAAAGATCTACTGTTAATTTTCTACTGATGATTCGGTTGCATCAGTGAAGAGTGAAGTATGTGCATAAAGCAATGATAAATCTTAGACAGAATGATATTTTACAAAGAAGAACGTGACTTGGATATTGAGTTTGAATGGAACCTCAGGAAAATATAACGGTAGGCCAAGTTTTCAATAAACTAGTAATACTTAATTAAGAGAAAGGTAGGTAAATCATAAGAAAGATGAATAGTCCAGAAGAATCGGCTATTTGGTGCATGGCTCGATAGGTGGAGAATGCCAGTAAAAAATCAGTTTTTTAAAATATTCCTTTACATTCAAAGAACTCTTTATTTAAGTAAAGTTGACCTTTCCTTTAAAATGTTTTTTAAAGGCCCAAGATTCCTACCAAACTCCTCAGAATCCTGGAATTGTACCCCGTCCTAGTGAACTGTATTATAGTAAAATTGGCCCAGCTTTGAAAGCAGTTGGGCTTAGTCTGGATGTGTCCCGACGAGACTGGCCTCTTCATGTCATGAAGGCAGTGCTAGAGGAGTTAATGGAGGCCACACCCCCAAATCTCCTCGCTAAAGAGCTTTGGTCGTCTTGCACCACACCTGATGAGTGGTGGAGAGTCACGCAGGTACGGTTTCTGCTTTGGACTGTAGTCCACATTATTGTTTCTTTGCCTGCTTCCTGTCTTGTCTGTCTTGTGCACCCTCCTCATATTCCCCCCGTCTCCCTCCAGACTTGGGAGTTTGAGGCCTATATTTGAAGCTTATGTTACACTTGCTTTTATAAGGCATGGCCATGACTGTGTGAGGGCAGAATAGGGGGCATTATGGATAAAGTGAAAAGGAGGATAAAAACTTTAGGAAGGGAAAAACTAGGGAGACTGAAGAATACTTGTTTTGTCTTTTGAATCCAGCATCCTGATAATGACTAGGACCAATGGAGGACCATGGTGTTGTATGCAGCTGCTTAGTGCAGAGCCCCTGTGGAGATATGAAGCAGCCCTGAGGAATGCCAGCTATTTATTTAGAAATAAGGGAGTGGGATTCTGAAAGTCTGTAAATTTTAGAGGATCAAGTCCGTGTTGGAAGGAAATTTGCTAACGGTGTTTAACTTGTCCCCCTACCCTCTCTTCTTTAGTCCTATGCCAGATCTACTGCAGTCATGTCTATGGTCGGATACATCATTGGCCTTGGAGATAGACATCTGGATAATGTTCTCATAGATATGACGACGGGAGAGGTTGTTCACATTGATTACAATGTTTGCTTTGAAAAAGGTAAAATCGAAGTGGACTTCTTATATGAGGGTCAGATCTTTTTTAGTGGAAGGACAAAAAATATAATGATTTGTGTTTTCAAGGTAAAAGCCTTAGAGTTCCTGAGAAAGTACCTTTTCGAATGACACAGAACATTGAAACGGCACTTGGTGTGACTGGAGTGGAAGGTGTTTTCAGGCTTTCATGTGAGCAGGTATGCTGTGTTCTTTTACACCTCCTAGTGTGCCTGTTACAGGAACAAATCCTGGGATGAAAAATACATTTTAATGAGAGAATTTGTGGCAAAACTTAAACTAAAACTCTTCTGGAAACAGGTTCTACATATTATGCGGCGTGGCAGAGAGACTCTGCTGACGTTGCTGGAGGCCTTTGTGTACGACCCGCTGGTGGACTGGACAGCTGGGGGCGAGGCTGGGTTTGCTGGTGCCGTCTACGGTGGAGGTGGCCAGCAGGCGGAGAGCAAGCAGAGCAAGAGAGAGATGGAGCGAGAGATCACCCGCAGCCTCTTTTCTTCCAGAGTAGCTGAAATTAAGGTGAAGCCAATGATCATAAGTCATCCTCATCTTTCTGTTAATAGAGTTACATGTCCATAAAAAAGTTGAGTGAAACTGTTTTTCTAGATTTTTTTTGCTAGACTGTAATGTATAATATTGAAACAGCAGTGCAATAGGGCAATTTGATGTCGTCTTTTATTAGGAAATGCTTCCATACAAAGACATACATAGCCATGTATATGATTCATAGGAGGTCAGTTATGATTTAAAAGAAATTGTGCCATTTTAATAGGTTGATTTGTGTTTATCAATGACCATTTTAAGTGTCATTTAATTGGCTAGCCTCCCTCAGTGTTGATTTTAATATCCTCGTAGCCCTAGTGCTGCTAATCTTGTTTTGTGTAGCATGGTGGTGACTGCATGGTCTTGTGGAATTGAGTGAAAATTGAATGCATTAGTTATCTTTGTAAAACATGGGTGATGCCATCACCCCCTCATGGTTTGGTTGAGACTTAAATAGAATAATATCTGTAAGATGTCCTTCTCACATGATCCTTCTGACAGATATCATATCTCACAGTTGGCCCTGTAAGAATCTTCCTAAACATAGTGTCTTTTTACAGGTGAACTGGTTTAAGAATAGGGATGAGATGCTGGTTGTGCTTCCCAAGCTGGACAGCAGCTTAGATGAATACCTGAGCTTGCAAGAGCAACTGACAGATGTGGAAAAACTGCAAGGCAAACTGCTGGAAGAAATAGAGTTTCTAGAAGGAGCTGAAGGAGTGGATCATCCTTCTCACACTCTGCAACACAGGTTTAAAACAGTGGTGACCACTTTTTTCCTAAATATATGCCATTAAGGAGAATTTTCATATTTGTTTAGACATTGTCAACTTGATTTAGAATTATTGGAGCAGGTCAGATAAATGATTAAAGCTCTCCCAAGCACTGCAGTTTCAAAGTGTTAATAAACAAGGATTCACTTAAATTTCTGCTTTGTTAGATTTAAATGTTTGAGCAATAATGAGAGATAGATGGGTATAGTGGTTAGAACACTGAACTGGGATTCAGAAAACATGAGTTTTGTTTTTCTCTCTGTAGTTTGTATCTGAATCCTTATTCTTTTGTAGAACGACAGTTATTTCACGTACTTTGCTGAGTTTTTTAATCATTAAATAGAGTGATGAAGTCAGTGAATCTTGCACAGAGCAGGTGCTCAGAAAAGGGTACTTGAATGTGCATGTGCCACACACTGCCTGGGGCTCTGAGACTGCAAAGATCCATCAAGCATCAGTCTTTCACCTTTGAATAACTCAAAACCTGGCAGCTGTGGTAGAGTTTTGTTTAAAATGTTGTGAGTATAGTTGAGGTAACTGTGGCGTCAGGATAAACCAGAGAAGTAAGGGATGTTTGAGTAGTGCCCTCAAGATTGAAAAGGAACTTAACAAGCAGCTTCAGTATGAGCAAAATCAGAGTCATGAAAGTACATAGAAGAAAAAACAGTAAATGATTTAAAAAATTTTCCCCCCTATTAGGTATTCTGAACACACCCAACTACAGACTCAGCAACGGGCTGTTCAGGAAGCAATCCAGGTGAAGCTGAATGAGTTTGAACAGTGGATAACACATTATCAGGCGGCATTCAATAAATTAGAAGCAACACAGCTCGCAAGCTTGCTTCAGGAGATCAGCACACAAATGGATCTTGGTATGGGTTGACTTATTTTAGATACACATGTGAGCATGTGAGTGTTGTAGTTGTGTGTTTATGTCTAGGATTCTCGTTTGTGCTTCCTTGCAATGACTGCAGATCTGAAATGGTTTCACCATGATTGATACTTATCTTTTACCAAAAGGTCCTCCAAGCTATGTGCCAGCAACAGCCTTTCTGCAGAATGCTGGCCAGGCCCACTTGATTAGCCAGTGTGAGCAGCTGGAGGGGGAGGTTGGTGCTCTTCTGCAGCAGAGGCGCTCAGTGCTCCGAGGCTGTCTGGAACAGCTGCATCACTATGCAACCGTAGCTCTGCAGTACCCGAAGGCCATATTTCAGAAGCATCGAATCGAACAATGGAAGACCTGGATGAAGGAGCTCATCTGCAACACCACAGTAGAGTGCTGCCAGGAACTCTATAGGAAGTAAGTTTACGGCACTTAACTTTCTCTATTTCCCATTGGGCTTGGAAGCAAAGTTGTGTTCAATTTTTAAATTTTTCTTGAAAGAAATGGTTGATATGAAATTTGAGTGGAGTCACTTTTTTTTTGATTGAGGTCAAAATAGTTTATAACGTTGTGAAATTTTAGTTTTGCATTATTATTTGTCAATCACCACATAAATATGCCCCTTTCCCCCTTATGCCCACCCCCACCCCCCTTCCCCTCTGGTAACCACTAAACTGTTGTCTTTGTCCATGTGTTTATCTTCCACTTGTGAGTGAAATCGTGCCGCGTTTGTCTTTCTCCGTTTGGCTTATTTCACTTAACATACCTTGAAGGTCCATCTATGTTGTTGCAAATGGGACAATTTTGTCCTTTTTTTTAATGGCTGAGTAGTATTCCAGTGTGTGTGTGTGTGTGTGTGTGTGTGTATTTTCCACATTTTCTTTATCCATTCATCAGTTGATGGTAACTTGGGTTCCTTCCATGTCTTGGCTATTGTGAATAATGCTGTGATGAACATAGGGGTGCATAAAACTCTTTCAGTTGTTGATTTCATGTTCTTTGGATAAATACCCAGTAGTGGGATAGCTGGGTCACATGGTATTTCTATTTTTAATTTTTTGAGAAATCATGAATCACTTTTGTCTTGGTTTTAAGAGGATTCACGCTCATGTTTTCCCTTAAAAGAGAGTGGGTTTTTCCTAATTTATTAAAAAGTTTCTGAGCATAAGAATAGTGGGATCAGGGTAAAGAGAGCTAACCTCCAGCACTGATTCTGTCACTCACTAAGAAGTCTTCTTAGCACAGTATTTTAGCTCTTGAGACTTTCCTATCTGTAAAATAGAAATAATGATTCCTACTCCAAGTTTGAGGTTTGATCAAATGCAATATTCCGTATTCTTTCATAGTACTTTGTAAAGCGTAAACTTTCTTTACAAGCAGGGAGTGGTTATGTTAAAAATAAGCACCTCTTCTATTTTTATAGATATGAAATGCAGTATGCTCCCCAACCACCCCCCACAGTGTGTCAGTTCATCACCGCCACTGAAATGACCCTGCAGCGGTACGCAGCAGACATAAACAGCCGACTTATTAGACAAGTGGAGCGCTTGAAACAGGAAGCTGTCACCGTGCCTGTTTGTGAAGATCAGTTGAAAGAAATTGAACGTTGCATTAAAGTTTTTCTTCATGAGAATGGAGAAGAAGGATCTTTGAGTCTAGCAAGTGTTATTATTTCTGCGCTCTGTACCCTCACAAGGTGAGCTAGCTAACCTCACTCACAGTGAAACCCTTTCCTTGTCTTGAAAACACTGATGCTTACTGAGATTTTATTTGTGCTCTGTTTAATCCCAGCTTAAGGTATTCTTTTATTTGCACTAGTCTCAGTGCTACAGTGTTACAGCTGCTTTATTTCCTTTCAGATTTTGGGGTATCCTCATTTGTGTAAATTTAGCTAAGCCAGTTTCACTGTACAGATATTTATCGCGTTTAGGCGTAACCTGATGATGGAAGGTGCAGCTTCGAGTGCTGGAGAGCAGCTGGTTGATCTGACTTCTCGGGATGGAGCCTGGTTCTTGGAGGAGCTCTGTAGTATGAGTGGAAATGTCACTTGCCTGGTTCAGTTACTGAAGCAGTGCCACCTGGTGCCACAGGACTTGGACATTCCGAACCCCATGGAAGCGTCTGAGGCAGTTCACTTAGCTAACGGAGTATACACCTCACTTCAGGTGAACACTTGTAGATTAGCTTAAATCTTACCAGTTTAATTTAGACCTTGGGCATGGTACTACTTAACTCTAGTTCAGAAAAGCTCTTTGACTTCCTCTTTTGAATGTTGCTTAAGCAGTTACTTAAAGGTCAGTGTGAGGTTTACAGCCATACCTTGGTTACAGTTGCGTAAGTTTGTTCTTAATTTATGTTCTTTATTTTCTAAACGTATCACTTACTAAACTCAGAAAACATTAAAATATTTTTCTCATGTATTTATAGGAATTAAACTCAAATTTCCGGCAGATCATATTTCCGGAAGCACTGAGATGTTTGATGAAAGGAGAGTGCACATTAGAGAATATGCTTCATGAACTGGACAGTCTTATTGAGCAGACAACTGACGGTGTTTCCCTGCAGACTCTGGTTGAATCTCTTCAAGCCTATTTAAGAAATGCAGCTATGGGGCTCGAGGAGGAAACTCATGCTCACTACATTGATGTTGCCAGGCAAGTGAACGCTGGTGGTGCTCTGTGTTCCTATCAGAGAGAGAGGGGAGCCAGATAAAGGGATTCTGAACTCTTATTTTCCTGCAAGTTTACTTTTAATTTTCGGAGCAGATGTAATTACTTATAAATGCTTATATACGTATTTTTTTAAAATAACTTTTATTCTGAAATAATTACAGATTCACAGGAAGTTGTGAAAAATGAAGTGTGCAGGGAGGTCTTGTGCACATTTCATCCCTCCTCCGGGGTTAGCGCCTTGCATACTTGTCGTACAGTAGCAACACCAGAGCTGACTGAATTAACCAGTCATGCATGCGCTCATTTGTGTGTGTGTACGTGTGTGTAGTTTCATGCAGTTTTACCACATGCATATACATATCCTTTTGATACTGTAGGTATTACACATATGTGTGTACGTGCACCAAGTGGAGTGTGGTATTTTTTCAGCCAGTCCTTAGAAGTCCATGGAAGTATCTGAGTCAGTTTAGTTAGCTGATGGAATATACACCTCACTTTTCCATTAGAAATTTGTCTGGTAGCCTAGCTTTTAAAATTCTCTTGATAGCTCTTAATAGTTTTATGGCTATTCCTGTATGTGTGTATGATAAAGTTGAAAATCTAGTTGTTACTTTTACTGATAGTAGTCATAGGTACTGGGAATTGTATTTTTGCTTTTTTTATATAAAATGTTTAGAATAGTGCCTGGATACATAGATCTTAAATTAACGATAATGTGAGGGGTGAATTTCTGAGGACCTACACTCAAACTATGCCTTATTCAAAACTGAGCATGCTGAAGGTGGCAGGCATTTCATTTTACTGTCTATAGTTGGCTCTACCATGTAACAGTAGTGTGAACATACTTGACACTTTTTGCTAGGTCCACTAGCTTTAGAATTGTGTGATTTTTGACTTTTTAATAGAGGGTTTGTATTCATATCCTCTGTGTAAAGTGAGACTTATATTTTATGTAGTTCTTTTTAAAATTGTCATAATTCAAGTTTGCATAAAATTTAATCCCATGAACAATTCCTCATACTGAATTGGAATCATTGACTTCACATTGTGCTTGACATTAAATGCTGTTTTATCGTAATACTCCTTCCTTAATGCAAAAAAGACCTTTTTCCTAAACTTTGTGTGCTAGCTATGAGGCTTGTTGACCTTCCACGTTCCCCTCAAATTTATTACTCTTCAATAATAACTGAATGCTTCAGGGTTTTAATTCCCTTTTGTTTTCCTCTAGAATACTTCATGCTCAATATGGTGAATTAATTCAACCAAGAAATGGTTCAGTTGATGAAACACCAAAAATGTCAGCTGGCCAGATGCTTTTGGTAGCATTTGATGGCATGTTTGCTCAAGTTGAAACTGCTTTTGGCTTATTAGTTGAAAAGGTAAATATTGACTTGGTTTTATGAATGATGCAGGTGTAGTAAAGTATTTCTTCAGTGTACAAGAGTGGAGAAGTGAGCTCTCTTTCCTTTCATTTACCTAGTTAAACAAGATGGAAATTCCCATAGCTTGGCGAAAGATTGACATTATAAGGGAAGCCAGGAGTACCCAAGTCAATTTTTTTGATGATGATAATCACCGGCAGGTGCTAGAAGAGATTTTCTTTCTCAAAAGACTACAGACAATTAAGGAGTTCTTCAGGCTCTGTGGTACCTTTTCTAAAACTTTGTCAGGTAATATTTCATACTTAAACATGCTAGGTTAGTTGTGTAGTACTTTGGAAGGGGGCAGAATGGAGTAGGCTTAATTTAATTATATGTTCATAAAATCTTAAGTTTTTAAATAAGCCCTATTATTACCTTGTTTTAGTTTTGCGTGAAATACTTTAAGAAAATTTTCCATTTTTAGGATCAAGTTCGCTTGAAGATCAGAATACCGTAAATGGGCCTGTACAGATTGTCAATGTGAAAACCCTTTTTAGAAACTCTTGTTTTAGTGAAGACCAGATGGCCAAACCTATAAAGGCCTTCACAGCCGACTTCGTGAGGCAGCTCTTGATTGGACTCCCGAACCAAGCTCTGGGGCTCACGCTCTGCAGCTTCATCAGTGCTCTAGGTGTAGACATCATCGCTCAGGTAGAGGCGAAGGATTTTGGTGCTGAGAGCAAAGTTTCTGTCGATGATCTGTGTAAGAAAGCGGTGGAGCACAACATCCAGGTCGGGAAGTTCTCTCAGTTGGTCATGAACAGGGCGACTGTGTTAGCGAGTTCTTACGACACTGCCTGGAAGAAGCACGACTTGGTGCGCAGGTTGGAAACCAGCATTTCCTCTTGTAAGACAAGCCTGCAGCGCGTTCAGCTGCATATTGCCATGTTCCAAGTAAGTCTTTTCTCTTTGTAGTGTGTTTTACTCAATGTAGGAATTTGAAAAACAGGGGGAATTAATATAAAACAATTTAAAGAAGAAAAAATTTTAAACTTGCTTAATTGTGCCAGCCCAGAGCAAACCCGGCTTTCTTTCCAGTTATTCCTTGTTTCTCTTTTATGTATTGAGATCATTTTGTGCTTACAGTTTATGTCCTTTGAATTAGTTTCCATCAGTGTTGTATGGTTCGTATTGTCTGCGTCATGAAGTATTACTTGTGAATATACTTTCTCATGATTGGATTTATTGGTTATGTGGACATCCCTTGTGTATTGTTTAACACATAAGTAAGATTATTTCTAAAGTGACTTCTGCTTCTCTGATGATGTGCTATCTGTCATCATTTGGGAGTTATTTTTAGAAGCCAGTTTTTCTCCTGATTATTTAGGGACACTATTATAGCACAGGCTTGAGGGTGAGATGGATTTAGGTTCAGGTATATGAACCTGAGTCTGATTTCCCTAAGGTCTGATTTCCTTAGCTGTAGAGTGGGGACAGTACCTCTCTCAAAGGTTGATGAGGGTTAAAAATGATGATCTATGTAACACTCTAAGCACAGTAGAAATTGTAGCTTTAAACTAGTTGTAACACTTGGAGAAATATTTGGGGGCTACATTCTCCTGGGATCTGTTTTGTCACAAACAGCGGTTACCTTGTATCATTTACAGTGAAGCTGCTTCCCAGTAGTGGAACTGGTGGTTTCAGCTCAGCACGTGGAACCAGTGTATTTCCTTCTCTTTGCATATCGTTAGCTGTTTTCTTAGCTCCTAAGTTAGAAAAGTGATTTATTTGCATTCTTAAACTGAATTTATTATATACTAACAGTCCTTCTAACACATTGGAATGTTTTTTATTTCTACAAAATGTAATGCTGAAAAGTTTTATTGTTTTATATACTTTGGAATTTATTCCCTTAAAAAATTGACAGCTATTTGGAAAACATTGTAAAAAAAAATTTTCGGTTTTGTTCATCTGAACACATTTTAAGCTTTAAGCACAATATTACTCTTAAATTGTAGCCCAAATGTCCCTTAGGCTTTCTGAGGCCACCCTTACAACGTACAAGATGGCTTGATCACCTGTGAACAGTTGCCTGCCCCTTTCTGTCACTTCGAGGTTCTCTGTTTGGGGAATTCTTTCTGCTGTGACTGCTGCCATTGCTTCTTGCAGTAACTTGCTTAGCTTCCATGCTGGGCAACTGTCCCCCCACCACGCCTGTGCCAACCTCTCAACTGGAGGTTATGTTCTGGGGGGATTGTATACCAGACTTTTACATAGACTAGGAAGCATCTTCAGATTACTATTTAAAAGTTGCACATCACTGATCCACGAAATTTATCAGCCATTTTCTACCTTGGGAAATATTTTGCCTGGTGATCCTTTTGTGCTGTGTGTTCTATGACTCTTCCCTGCCCACCCCACTTTGCTGCAGCTGAGGTTTTTCTCTTCCCCTGGCCTAGCTCACACTTCCCCTCCCTTGTTTATCTAAAGGTGTTTTCATGCTGACTTTATTACATTTCTTGTTTGAACAGTGGCAGCATGAAGATCTCCTTATCAATAGACCACAAGCCATGTCAGTCACACCTCCGCCTCGTTCTGCCATCCTAACCAGCATGAAAAAGAAACTCCATACTCTGAGCCAAATTGAAACTTCAATCGCAACAGTTCAGGTACGTTCTGTCAGATCTTCCTTCCAGCGCTTTTTACTATCAGAAATAGCCTGCACTGTGATGAAGTGTCAGTGCTCTGTCACTCACTATGTCTACATGCCTGTCCTTGGCTTCCAAGCCACAGGAGCATAATCTTTCTTCACTTTTATTTTTAATTTATATCTTTTTTTCCTTACCCTGTAAGTTAAATGAATCTTACAGTAGCGGTATATTTTGAACCAGAAATAGAGACATACTCAATATCTTAGGTTTTTAATGAATTTGATGATTACTGTGCTTTTGTACATTAAAGGAACTGTGGTGATTAGAAAAACTTGAATACTTAATTTGTTTTCTGAAATATATATAAGCAACTATATCTGGCTTGTTATTAATATCTAAGAAGCTTAAGAGGCATTCTTACCTCTGTTGTGTAGTTAATGGAATTCTGTGATGCCAAAGGCAGCAGAATATTTTTCCAAACTATTATTGACTGTATTTATTTGCCACTTCAGCTACATGTTTAATCTCACCTCCCCTCTTTAAATAAGAGAAACTGGTCTTGATGATGGTTTTATATTGTATATCCTTATATCTCACGTACTCAGTAGTAACTGACATTTTCGTCTTCTTTTTATAAACTAATATTAGTATGAAATCAAGTATAATCATTTCTGTAATATTTTAGAAATTTTTAATGAAACTTTTCTGGAGCTCACTTCTTTGAAAATTGAAATACTTTTTCTCTACAGCATATTTATCCTACTTTTCCACATATGAGAATGAACTCTTGTCCTTTATTTCTGGTGAAAGAAAGAGAGAGAAGCTGGGGAAAGAGAGAGAGAATGTGAATTCCTCCACCAGAAATATTGTGAATAAATAATGAAAGAACTTTGTTATATAAAACTTCCTTGTGATAATCTGGATGAATTTTTACCATAACTCATAAACTTCTGAATTTCTGGGAATCTAATTTTCATCTTTCCCAATCAAAAGTATAAATGAATTTCCTCATAGATAGCACAATAGGAAGTTGGTGTAGTAGGCTTTCGGTTTTGTTGTAAAGACTCTTATTTAAAAGTGAAAAATGAAACCTTCCTTCTGCACATTTTAAGACAATAAACTGAAAGCCAACTCTTAGCCCTCTAGATATGTTTAGCCTTAGATATTCAAAGCAAAACTGAGATTAATTTCGAAAGGTGACTGTTAAAGATGTTTTCTAAATTGTGTGTGCTCCATCCTGCTGCTTTTGAGGCTCTCTTGTATTTGTATAAAATGCTCAACAGACAGGAAGTGGAGTGCCAGATATTCACTGAGATTCTGCTGGCATTTATAGGAGAAACTAGCAGCTCTTGAAGCAAGTATTGAACAGCGACTCAAGTGGGCGGGTGGTGCCAACCCTGCATTGGCACCTGTACTACAAGATTTTGAAGCAACAATAGCTGAAAGAAGAAATCTTGTCCTTAAGGAGAGCCAAAGAGCGAGTCAGGTATTGTGAGCCATGTGTGCCACCTTTGTTTTCTGTTGCAGGATTATGTAAGTGATTGGAAGATACATGTGGGATAACTAGGGGTAGCTTGAGAGCCACCGTCTAGTTCACAGTGCTGGCTGAACTCAGGGCCCTAGACCCTTATTGTCTCCCAGTTAAATGTAAATATAAATAAATATAAAGTGGATTCAGCCTCTGTTGGAAAATAAAGAGTTCAATTCTATATTTGTCTAAAGTTCTCTTTATATGCAACTAAAGTGATCCAAAGATGGGAATATTATTTCTTCCCCATGGCAGTAAAATGTCTTATGACCTTGAGTTTTGCCAGAGGCTGTAGATTAACTTTGTTGTGATTGGAGGAAAAAACAAAAAACAGAAACAAACATGTAATTTTCAGACGCAAAATTAAGCTAATATAATTCCCATATCCCATATACCTGTCACCAAAATTTAATAATTATCAACTGAAGTTCTATTTTATTTACTCTATACTTCCCACTCCTCCTTCCCATTGCATATTTAATGGAAATCCCAAATATGATGTCATTTTATCTGTAAATATTTCAGTATGTATCTATAGAAATGACTATTTAAGAACATAATCACACTACTATTATCATACCTAGTAGATGTCCTTAATATTGACAAATATCCAATTAGTATTTTGTGATCTTTTTTGTAAAGTTAAGCAGAAGTAGAAGCAGGAGGAGAATATTACAAATTGGAATTTGGACATAGAACAAACAAATTGCAGGTGAATAACAGTTTTATTATAGAGTAAGTTTTCTATGTAAAAACAATCATGTAGATGATACAGTTACCTAATTATACATAGGTACATTCTGCCGTCTGACACCAAACAGCATCAACAAAAAGTGTGCGGTGATTTACAGCCTTTATACTGGTTAGGTCTGTTTTCCAAGAGTCATACATTCATACATTTTCAGGACCGTTTTTGGTCCTGAATTCTGGACATGAATAGGTAGTATTTTTTCATGTTATTAATTGCATCTTTTTTCCTCATTGTGGTGATTCCATTTCTCTTTTGCCTCTCCATAGGTCACTTTCCTCTGCAGCAATATCATTCATTTTGAGAGTTTACGAACTAGAACTGCAGAAGCCTTAAACCTGGACGCTGCATTATTTGAACTAATCAAACGGTGTCAGCAAATGTGTTCATTTGCATCACAGTTTAACAGTTCAGTCTCTGAATTAGAGCTTCGATTATTACAGAGAGTGGTGAGTCTTGCATCTTGGTGGGAGTGAAGAGACTTGGTGATTAAAATGATAAGGCCAATGTTATACCCTGAAAATCAATTTAATATATTCACTCAGTTTACACTCAGTGAGCGTGTCCTGTGTATATGATGTTTTTATGAGGCGTACAACAATGATTAAATCTTGCTCTTAGCCCCTAAGGAACTTATTTACACAGATAATGCAATGAATGAAAAAGTGGAAGGGAGGGGCTCAGACATGGCACTGCTCCTCGAGCCATACTGAGGCAGCGTCCCACGTGCCATAGCTAGAAGGACCCACAACTAAAATATGCAACTATGTACTGGAGGGCTTTGGGGAGAAAAAGGAAAAATAAAAAAACATATTTAAAAAAGTGGAAGGATTCTCAGAGCTACAACCAGAAGTACCGTGGAGGTTCAGAAGGGAGGCAAAAGACAGTGTATAGCACATGACTCAGATGCACTGAAAACAGGGCAGCAGGCAGAGGGCTAGTGGAAGAGGAGTGCTGACAGGTGAGTTAAGTCCAGAAATACCAAGTTGATAAATTCAGCGTTTATATTTTGTGAGTATGCTTTAGATTATGTATTAGGAAGCTCTGATTTCATCTTAAAGAGTGATTTACAGTGGGTTTAGGGTCCTGGATATGAATCATCTTTGTTGTTCCAGATATATTTCTTAGGTCTTAAACTTTAAAGCGTTTATTCCCTGTATGATTACGCAAAAAAGTTAAAAATCTTCCTTTGTATTTCATAGATTGTTTAAATTATTGTTGAGTACTATTTTGTAGGTAATTAATTCCTGATTTAGCAACTGAGGTTCTTTGTATCAGCTTGGGTTACTAAGACCTTTTGATGATGATGATGAAGAAAAGAATCTTATATTATTCCAGCTGATACTTAAATCAAACAAATGTTTGTTCTATTTAGGACACCAGTCTTGAACATCCTATTGGCAGCTCTGAATGGCTTTTGTCAGCACACAAACAATTGACACAGGATATGTCCACTCAGAGGGCAATTCAGACAGAGAAAGAGCAGCAGATAGAAACGGTCTGTGAAACAATTCAGAATCTGGTTGATAATATAAAGACTGTGCTCACTGGTCATAATCGGCAGCTCGGAGACGTCAAACATCTCCTGAAAGCAATGGCTAAGGTAAGACTAACACCGCTGACACACAGTGACTTCCTCCTTTTATGCAATTATAGGTAGTTTTATTTATAGGAAAATAACATAGATAAAGCCAGTTTCTCTGGGGTCATATCTTCCAATTTGTAACTAAGTTAATTTGTGTTTTCATCACGTTTTTTAAAAGCGGGAAGTGGCATTCTGATTTTGTACACACAGAAACTGAGGCTTAGAGAAATTGATTCACCCAAAGTCACATAACTTCTGCTGGAGCTGAAACTTGAACTTAGTCTCAGGGAGTTTAGATCTCTAGCCTCTCTTCATCCTCCCCACCCTTACTCCCAAACTTGTGTAGTTTGCCTCCAAAATGAATGAAATATTGTATCTTCCCTACAGTGTCCTCCTTAATCCAGATAGTAAGGAAACTGAGCCCCCAGAAAAGGCTAAATTACTTCCTTGTTACAAAACAGTGAATCATTTAATTTTAGGATTTATTTTTCCTTTGAGTTTTTATTTTGTGATGGAAACAAGATTCCTGTAGAAAAGGAGTTAAATTGTAAAACACATTGATATTTGAGGAACACGTATTACCTGTTATTCAAAAGGTGACTGTCTTAAGAGTAATTACTGAAACAAATACCATTCTTCCTAATTCTAGGATGAAGAAGCTGCTCTGGCAGATGGTGAAGATGTTCCCTATGAGAACAGTGTTCGGCAGTTCTTGGGTGAATATAAGTCATGGCAGGACAACATTCAGACGGTGCTGTTTACATTAGTCCAAGCGATGGGTCAGGTCCGGAGTCAAGAACATGTTGAAATGCTCCAGGAAATAACTCCCACCTTGAAAGAACTCAAAACACAAAGTCAGAGGTAAGAATGCCTTCTGGCCTAAATTTAAAATTGTAAGTAAAACATCTGGCATAGTAGGTTTTGTTTAATTCACTTAATCTTTCTTAGTTTTGTTCATATTTATAAGTAATCTGATAAAGCATTTCATAAATAAGCCATTTTATTTTGTATTTCAGTATCTATAATAATTTAGTGAGTTTTGCATCACCCTTAGTCACCGATGCAACAAATGAATGTTCGAGTCCAACGTCATCTGCTACTTATCAACCATCCTTTGCTGCAGGTAGGACTTCCCTACTTCAAAAATCTTGATCTGTTAATGATCTACACATAGATGCCTAGATGTTTAATTATACTGTAAGTGTCTAATATAATTATAGTCATCACCTTTTTAAAGGGGTTCCCTAGACTGTCATATCTCAAACTGAAGAAATTTTGGCTTAATTTAAAAAGTCCTTAAGTGAGATAGTAAAAATACCTCGTGTTCAAATACTCTTTAAATAATTTATTTTATGATTATAAAATATATGCCTCTTAAGGAGATTTACAAAAATAATTAATAGAAAAATTTGCAGTTCCATTCCAACCACAGGTAAAAGCACTGTATTTTTTTATTTATTTCTCTGTATGCATGCACACACATATAATACAAATTGGAATCATTCTGTGAATGCAGTTTTTGTTGGCTTTTCCCACTTAATATTAAATTGATAATTTCCCTGTCATTAACTAATCTTTTTAAAAACGACTTAGTGACCAAATTTAATATGCCATTCTATGACTTTACCATATTAATCTTGCATTGTTGGGCAGTTTGGATATTTATAGTTTTTTGATGTCACAACAAGCTAGTGAGCATCACTGTACAAATTTGTGCCTGAATGTCCAGCTGTTTAGGCTATATTTTTAGGAGAACAGTTTTCTATTTCAAGCGATAAGGACTTTAAGGTTGTAAAATCATAATCTATTTTCAAGCCCGTGCATTGGTAGTTGATGACTGAGAAAGCGCCGCCCTGCTCTCTTCTTCGTCCCCCTCCATTTTCTGCTTACATATAAACTGAGCTGCCAACTCTCTCCCTATAGCAGTCCGGAGCAACACTGGCCAGAAGACTCAGCCTGATGTCATGTCACAGAATGCTAGAAAGCTGATTCAGAAAAATCTTGCCACATCAGCAGATACTCCACCAAGCACCATTCCAGGAACTGGCAAGAGTGTTGCCTGTAGTCCTAAAAAGGCCGTGAGAGACCCTAAAACTGGGAAAGGTAATTAGTTAGAATAAGGATGCCTTAAATATTTATACAAAAGGGTGGTTTGACTTACAGATGTTTCCGTTGCTTCATAGCTGTGCAGGAGAGAAACTCGTATGCAGTGAGTGTGTGGAAGAGAGTGAAAGCCAAGTTAGAGGGCCGAGATGTCGATCCGAATAGGAGGATGTCAGTTGCTGAACAGGTGACTGGTTTTTAAACTTAAGCTACACATTTTAATGCAGCCAAAACTGTATAGGTTTAAAGGTCCCCTCACCGATATCATTGGTGATTCGTCAAGAAATGAAGAACTTAAGTCTGTTTACAGGATTCAAAAGATTGTGAGTAACACAGCTCTGGAATTGTCATATATTCACCATTTTACTTAGATTCCCTTATTAGCACCTTGCTTTCTCCCCAGCCCTCTTTTAACAGAAATTTAAGGTGTGACTTCACCCTCCCTTCTCCACCAGAGGATAGTTAATGTGCATTTTAAAGAGTGCTATCTGAAGGTTTCAAATGAAATGAACATATTTTGGGTGCAGGAATAGTATCTATCAGGTGTTCTTTGGGTGTCACTTTGTCTGAAGTCATTACTCTGATTTTTTTCTCATTAGTGTTATTAAAATTGTATATATAAATTTGAGAATTCTTTTCCCCCAGCTGTTTATTTTGAAAATTTTCCAAGCTATAGGAATGTTGTAGGAATGCTCATATACTCTTTACCTAGACTTAGTTAACCAGTTGTTAACATTCTCCTACGTTTGCTTCATCTTTCTGTGTATGTGTGTGCATACACACAGGTTTTCAGAACCATTTGAGAGTTAGTTACAGACATCAAAACACTTCACGCCTAAATACTTCAGCCTATGTCTCCCAAACAAAACACTGTAATATATAGCTACAATATCATTATACAGTTATCAACTCTGGAAACTTAACATTGATGTTGATGGTGACTGGTATCTAACATTCGGTCCATATTCAATTTCTCCAGTGTCTAAATCACCCCTCACCCCCACTACAAGGTCTAGTCAAGGCTTCTCACGCATTTCATATATTTGTTCTTCTTTTAGTCTCCTTGAATATCTAGAATGGTTCCCACGCCCTCCTTTTTTTTCCTGTCTTTTCATTGACATTTTTGATGTGTGCAGACCAGTTGATTTGCATGATATGCGTCACTTGGTATTTGTCTGATATTTTCCTCATGATTAGATTCAAAATCAACATTTTTGGCAGGAATACTATGTCAATGGTGTGTCCTTCTCAGAATTTTACAGCAAGGGGTACATGTCAGTCTTTGCCATCTTTGGCGTTACCATGTTAGATCACTTCGTTAAGGGTAGTGTTCTCCTGAATTCTCCATTACAAATGTGCCTTTCCTTCTGTGGGGTAAAAAAATTTGAGACTGAATATTCTGTTTTCTAATGGTTCGGCAGCTGCAGTTCAATTTTAACATCAGCAAGAAAGGTTTTTTTTTTTATTTTAAACACTGTTACATTGCTGTATAGAACCTGAGCTTAAACTCTTGGTCAAGAGTCACTCTTTAGAAATAGCTTGTCAGAAACCCTGGACGATGTTCTGAGTCAGGGGTATCTTTACTTCAGAAACTTCCTGGTAGATTAATGGGTTACATGTTTCCATGATTGTCCATCTTAGCTCTCTGTCCGTCTTTTTAAAGGATGCTTGGCTATCGTGGTTTTTGTATGACAGTTATTAAATTTTATATGAAAGAAAGTTAAGGGGCTCCCATGAGTGGGGTGAGTATAGAGTTCTTTGCACACAGCTTTTGGTGTAGGTTATAATTCAGCAGCCATATATTGAGTATTTACCATATAATTGGACCCTGATGAATACTCTGGATATAGAGTTGATTATGTCTCTTACTGTAAAAGAAAATTTAGCTGAGTCAGAATCAGCAGACATTTGTTGAGTACTCGAGGTCCAGAATCTGCGAGGCACTTTTTATATACCACCTAAGCATTAACCCGGTGACTTCACATGGTTCACCCCAAGAGCACCTGTTAGGTCAGGGGGACTCTCTTCATCTAAGGATTCATAAGGCTCAAAGGTGTTGTAACTTTACCAAGACACACATTATGAGGGAAGCTCAGCTTACTTAAGCTCTCTTTTCACTGCAGCACCTACACATCCTGTGGGTAATTATTTGAATGATTAGAAATTTACTCTTAAACAATTGCTATAACTCATACGTGAACCATGTCCTTTCAAGTTTTAAATGGTTTTAAATACTATCCTGCCTATTTTCACAGGTTGACTATGTCATTAAGGAAGCAACTAATGTAGATAACTTGGCTCAGCTGTATGAAGGTTGGACAGCCTGGGTGTGAATGGTAAGACAGTAGATGAGTCTGGTTAAGCGAGGTCAGACATCACCAGAATCAACTCAGCCTCAGGCATCCAAAGCCACACCACAGTCGGTGGTGATGCAACTGGGGGCTTACTCTGAGGAAACCTAGGAAATCTCGGTGCGCTAGGAAGTGAATCCTGCAGGACAGCTGCACTCAGGGATACGCCCAACACCATGGCCTGCAACCCCAGGGTCAAGGGTGAAAGAAAGAAAGCTCACCGCCTGAACACGGAGATTGTCTTTCTGCCACAGAACAGCTGCAAACGTGTCAGGAGGTAAGCTGCAGAAAGAAATCGGGATGCCGCGGAGCACAGAGTGATTTGGAACTCCATTCCACCTGACCCTGTGTGTACAATCCAGGAAAAACAAACCCCGCTCAGAGACAGAGAAACTGGGGCCGCGAAGAAATCACAGCCAAGGAAGATTTGATGCATTCAGATTCTCGTGTAACACCTGTTGCTTGGCAACAGTACTGGTTGGGTTGACCAGTAAGTACAAAAAGGCTATGCGATATGAATTTCAGAAATGGACTGAAAATGGAGAGCTATGTAACAGATACACTACATTGGAAGAACTCACTTCTGAAATGAAGGGAAAAAAACCACCCCATCGTCCTCCTCCCCAACCCCCGCCCCCCACTCATTCCCCTTTTACCTGATCCTAGTAGATTAGCCATCTTTCAAATTCACTTTTATTTCAATCCTTATATTTCATATACTTCTGTCTCGATGCTGGTAGCAACTTATATTTGGAGTGATAAAGAGAAATTTCTCCAAAACCACTGATAGCATAGAAAAGTCAAGGATTGTTTAAAGGTCTGATGATCACATACAAAATGTAATTCTGGTTAAGTCACTTCTGTGAGTCTATCATGTACAGTTTCCAGAATTGTCACTGTGCATTCAAAAGTAATGAATCCAACAGACATTTGATTTCATGTACACTCCCCTTTGCTTATAGTGTGCATTTTTTGGAAGTCATTCAAATTTTCTCTCTTCTGTGATCGCTGTAGTTTCTTTCCTAGAAAGTAGCTAATCCAATGTAATCTTTTACCTTTTTAAAAACCAGGATAGAGTACCTATTAGAGTTTTACATTGTTGATGACAGATTAACAATAAAGTGATGTTCTGGTGGAGGTAGAGTGAAATGTTTTTTTAATTCAGTTTTCTCTTTTGATACTTTTAATTTACAAGGAGTAAATTAAAAGTGCTTTAGTTTACCTGGCATTTTAGGACACGTACATGAAACATCAGCAAAAGTGAGAACCGCCAACATCTTTTATTAAGTTCAGTCATTAGTCTGTGAAGTACTTTACTTTTGGAACAATTTTAATAGTTTGCTGTTCAGTAGTACATTGTAGTGAATTCATGATCAAGGTTTCCTTAAATTTAGCATTGCATTTTAGTACTGACTGACTGTGTAAGCTCAATTGTTGATCCAAAATAAAAATCCAGACTGGAATAGAATTCTTAAAATCACGTATCAACACAAAGTAGAACATGATTAAAATCTTGATTGAATGCATTTTTCCTGCATTTTAGAGATTAAGACTGTGGTCACTTTCTAGTTGCCAATCTTCACAGACAAACTTGAAAAGTATTAGGGAAGAATTCCACATAGCTCTGGCCTGTTCCATATTCTGATTGCCACACTTTAATGTTGAAATACCCGTGAGAGAATGCATTTCAGTATCAGTGCTTTTTTTAAGACTTTGACAGGTATTGCAAGAAAGGTGGTATTTTTCAATACCCACGTGTCCAATAGCAAGTTAAGGAACCTAGTGCATCAAATTTTTTCTTCATTCATTTTGAACCTTCTTTTCACAATCACAACAACCTATCTGGAATAATAATGCCATGTTGTGTTTTGCACGCTGCTTTATTTCCTAGAGGCTGCGGGAGCTGTTGCTTTCCTCACTTGATTATCTCTGCTCTCTCAAGTTTAAACAGTCTTTTCAGCAACATTCTTGATTGTCACCAGGGAAAACTTTTATCACGGTGAGAAAAGCAGTTCACACTAGTTTGTCCCTATAGGTAGTGTTCAGAAATTGCTTCCTCTTTGGTAAAGAAGATAAATAGGTGAATCTTATTGCCTGTGAATTTCAGCCTTCAGAGGTACCTGGCACCTTATCCAAGCAAAAACAAAACAGCTTTATAGCAAAAACATATGCCTCTGATAAATGACCCATCGCTTTTATTTTAAAATGGTCCCTCAGAGAATAGTGTGGCATATACATGTTTGGTTGTGGGGCAGATATGAATAACTGATGACTTCAAAGCTTGCTCTTTACTGTACTCTGGACAACAGGACCCCGGTCTGTACAGTTTGGCCTTCTCTGGGAAGTCATTCTGCAGGGAGCCTTGCCATTTCAAACTGTTCTAAGAGAACTCAACAATTAGAGATTTAATCAGTGGTAAAAGGCCCTGTGATAATAGCAGATTAAGAAGACAGGGCTACATTTTGGGGATTATCTTGTAAATTAATGTAAAGTATAGAGTGCTCTTGTTATGAAGTCATACATTTTTGATGCGACACAATACTGTGGAAAACCAGGGATCTGCTCCTCTCTTTTCCTCTCTCTCTCTTTCTCTCTCTCTCTCCACTCCTCTATTTTCCCCTCTCTCTCTCTTTCCCTCTCTCTCGATTCAGGGGGTACAGAATAACCTACAACCTCTTCTTCAGTTCAGAGTACCCTTGGAAATTGAAGTTTTTCTTAGGTATTTTGTTGTCTTAACTTTCTAGAATTGCTTGAATTTTAGTTGATTTCTCTACAAAGCACTGGAGGCTTAGCAGTTTATGGAGCTGTGTCTGTATTTCTCTTTCACTCTTTCTTTGGTGTGTCTTGCAGTATCTCCTTATTTCTGGTCATGAGTTGTTAACACAGTTTGCTAGGTGATTATTAAGATTCTTTTGTGTCTGACACTTGTCGTGCGTTGTTTGTGAGGTATGTGAGATTTCTGTGTGAGAACTGATAATCAAGCTCTTGATCTGCTTCCCTAAATGGTTTTTTTAGAGCCCAAACCCTAGGTTCAGGGTGAGGGTTTATAATGCAAAGAAAACCTTCCATCACTTCTGCCCTTAACACTTGCCTCTATTACCTAGGGCTTAGTATGTAGTTTTCTTAATATTGTCCAATGTTTAGTGTTACCTGCATTGTTCTTGTTTTTTAATTGTGGTTGTTCTGATGTGTGAAATTTAAGGAAAGAGCCATTAAAAAATGCCGAGCAGGGCAATGCAAGTACAGCCAAATATTAGAGTTGATGTGCAATCTTAGGTCCTTTCGAATCTGGGGTATTATAGGCAGTACTTTAAATTGAAAAGTCTTCCTAGCCTATCTTCCTCCACATACGCAGTTACTCCAGGGGCTTACTTGTTTTGGCAGTACGAAAATCAAAGGAGCTGGTTCTTCTTTTCTCCCAATTCTTTTCATATTAAAGAAAGCACCTACAATGAGCCTGTTAGTCCTATTCATATGCATCGAAAATCAGTGAATACTTTATTATTAGCACATTTAAGTACCTTTGTTTTACATAAAATTAGATGAATGTGAAAACCAATGACCTTCCATTCTATATCTTCTTGAGCTTGCAAAATGCCAGTAATTTAGAGCTAGGATTTTTCTCCCCTTAAATCAAGGAGGTAGAATATGTTAACGTAAGGGTCACTTAAAGTAGTTTTGGGTTGTATTAGAAAGTTTCCTCCTCTGCGGAAAAACTAGCTAGCATTACGGATTTTTCCAAACATTGGGGAAGGGGAAATTCACTGTATGATGAACCTCTAAGGGTTTGTTGCACTTTTCCTGCTTTTTAGGCCTGGGTGACAGTATTACCATCCCTTATTTACAAAAGAGCAAATGGACTGAGACTAAGAAGCTTTATAGGTTCAAGGGTTAGTTGTACGACATGAACCGCTTAGGATCTCTTGCTTTCTATGGGAATTTGACTGGGCTTACCAGGGAAAAGCTGTTTGTTGTGCTAATGTAAAAAAAAGTCTTACAATTAGCTTGACTTTTGAAGATGGTAAACATAAGGAATTGCATGTTCTGAAATGCAGACTTGTAGAATGTTTTTCTTTCTTTCAAAACAGGCTGATTTTTCTCTTTCTTTTCCTGACAGTCCAGGTTTCAGCTCCTGTTTAAAGTTCTTGTGTCAGTTATTTTTCTGGTTTAAATTTCCCTTATATTTCCACCTGTAATGTCAGTGGCAACATCGTACTTCACTTACTTGTTAATTTACTTTACCCTTATTATAAGAGCAAATTGAGTTGAACTGAATCTTCCTTGTCCTAGTAACATTGTATAAATAAAGTGGCTTCTCTGTGCAAAAGGTTGTAATGCCTCCTGATGGGTATAATTTTGTGATTGTATTTAAGATTAAAAGTTGAATAAATCACACCAGCTTCCTGAAAATGTTCATAATGCATCTTTTGGAAAAAAAAAATACATGCCTACATTCTGCATATTTGCATTAACATGGCAAAGATTGTATGAAATACCTGTTTTTCAAAAAATAAAGTCTTAAAAGACATAGCATTTAAGCTCTGGATTTATTGGTTGAAGTAGGTTCCAGAAAACTTAATTTTAGAATATGAGTAGAGGTTTTTTTTAAGCATTAATATCTCCAAAAAATTTTTTAAAGCTTAATTTTCAAAAAAGTAAATTTTTTACCCTCAAAGTTCTATTTTTGAACAGCAGTGGGAATTGTACCTCAGTGGGAAAGTTCTTAGTATTACGGTGCAACTTATTAAAATTAATTTCGTCAATATTTAAAAAGGAAACTCCTGTAGATCATTATTGACATGTATATTCCCTAGGGTATGAAAGCTCTGAAGGAAAATAGAATTAAAATGTCCCGTTCCTTTTAACATCTAGAAGTCAGACCGCATTTGTTGCTGCTTGATTATGTCAACTGTTCAGTCATCTGGCACGTTTCAAAAGATCACATCCTGTCCTTCTAGTACAAAAACAGCACAAAAGGAAGCTACACTAAGGCTAGGTTTTTCTTTTTTTAAAAAAAAAATAATTATGCCAGTTGTAAGTTTAGCCAAAGATGCAGCTTATAGCAGCACTCCTAGGCTGTGAAGCGGCAAATAGGTCTGGGAACACATTTCCTTGAGTCACAAAACTGCTCTGTGCAGAACTTGTGCTGCTTGAGTTGCTTCAATTTTTTCCACTTACTTCAATCTCACAAGCTGGTGTTGAAAAGTCCTTCTTCGTAAGTTGTACATAGGGAACTTGGGTGAAAACCAGCAGCGTTCTCTAGCAAAAGCTGGTTTCCCAAAGTGGAATTGTCAGTTTTTAAAGCCTAATAACTCCTTGGCCTCTGCTTTGGAAGTACATGTTCCTGTGCCTATAAGCAAGATTTTGCCTTCAGAAAAAGTGCTTAACATATGCACTAATTAGGTGGCTGCTGATTGGGACCTTTTAATTTTCTTTTGAAGAGGTGGGGGGGGGGGCCTGCAACTCAATAGCTTTAAAATCTCCCAAAATGGGGTCTCTTTATCAACTGGCTGCCTCCTACCTACATCACCTATTTTTTCCCCCAACATTCCCCAAAATGACACTTTACTGAAGAGTCTCCTTCCCTTGCAAAGACCCCCGCCCTCCCCAAGTGTTTATACCTGATCCAGATGCTTTACTTTTTTCAAAGATCCATGGCAAATTTCACACCCTTGCATGAAATTCACAGTGCTCCTGTTCCCTGGCTTGCTCATGGGCTGCATGTGGTCTGTAGCTGTATTCTCAAATTTCTTTATGCCTTCCCTGTACTCTTTTAAGAACCTGCTAGTTATTTAAGGAATGCTTTTAAAGTAAATTTAAATTCAATGGCATAAAATAGATGACCGCAAAAGGATAAAAGACTGGAAGTTAAAAGCTATGATAAATTTTCCCAAAACAGACGTCTGACCAGGTCAACATTTGGCATGACTTTGTTTGTCCTGAGTTAATGCATTTTGAAATCCTGGAGAGAAAAGATGCAGAAGTGTCTCACCATAGGTCGTCTAGTTCCTAAACTGCTTATGAATCCCACTGCTTATGAGAGGGTTTTACATTTTTCCTTAGCATGGCTTAGAAGGTAAGAAAGGTTCTGTCACAACTAGTCCCTTTTGGGATAGGAAGCTCGTAGTTTCCTAAGTAACTGAAGTGCCACACAAGGAGTTTGCATAAAGACTCCATGTAAATAAGCCAACTTTATAAGTCGGTGCATTTTTCACAAGTTCTCAAACTGTGTCCAGCACCGCCCCCCCCCGCCCCCGCCCCCCATCAAGCTAAGGCCTTATTGCAAGAATAGCAAGGATATTGCTATTGATTGATGAATATTGGTTGACGAATATTGATGAATAGCAAGGAAAAAATTGCAGAAAATCTACATAAATAGCTCTTTTCATTTGTCCTCAAGACCTCAAGAGGGCACGAGTCTTCGACTCACAAGTCTAGGCTAAGCTGCCCAGTGGCCTGGCTAGGGTGGCCAGAGCGGGGATTAAAAGAAAGGGAGGGCCGCCCGGGCACAGCGAGGGCGAGGGCACGTGCCTGGTCGGGAGGAGGATCCCAGCCGGTCCCCTTAATCACAACGAGGTTGACGTCACAGGCCCATCTCTGCCCTCCGCCCGTTACTGCGTGGCATATTTCTTCGAGGACTACATTCCAGAGAGGCTCTTCAGCTGCTCTGAGATCCAGCAGAGGACGGTCCACCCTGAGGCTACTGAGGCCAAACCAGACTCGGAGCACCCGCAGTTCACCCGCCTCCGAAAGGCCTGGGCGGGGCGTCGCACATCCCCTGGGCGCCGATTGGTCAACCTGCGTTCACGCCCCCTCGGCCTGGCTCCGCCTCGCTCGCCTTTGACCTCGATTTCAAGCCATGCGCTGGGCGGCGGTTGGTCCGGCTGCCCTGAAGCTTGCGCTTGATCTGCCCAATGAGGAACGAGCTTCGAGGGGGCTGTCGGGAAAGGCAGCCAGCCTATATAAGCAGCCTGCGGGGCGTGTCCTCGCGCTGGGGTCGTTGCGCGGGTGTCGGGGGTAAGGCTGCGTTGGAGGGTGGCTTACGCTCGCAGAAGCGGCACCTCGGGGACGATGGCGGAGGGAGATAATCGCAGCACCAACCTACTGGTGAGTCCCGGTGCCTCGTTGCGAGGGCACGGAGCGGGGCCCCCAGACTTGGGTGGGCTCACCCGGGCGGTGCTGCGGCCTCGTTCCTCTCACCGCGGCGGGCCCGGCGACGACGCCTGCCCCTCGGGCTTCTCGGGCAGCTCCTGCGAGGCAGTCCCCAGTCGTGTGGACCCCTAACGTGCCCTGGGGAAGGTGCGCGACCGGGCGAGGAGGGCGCGTGACCAGTCCTCGCGAATAGGGGTTCAGCAGGAAGTGGGAGAGGGGCGCCGTGACAAGCCTGGGGTGCAGCCTGGGCCAGAGGGCCGCGAGGGGCCTGCCGAGCGCTCTTTGGGCCCAGGCCCCAGCCGCATCCGGGTTTCCCCCTCTTTGATCTTAATCTGAATGTCCTTTCGTTTTTTTTCTCCAATACCTGGGCAGGGTTGGAGGGTCAAAGGGCTGCTGTCGAGTTCTGTTAGGGCTGACACAGCTTAAAACGGCCGGGAGGCTGCGAGCTCGCCGCAGGGGCCTGGGAGTGGGGTCCAGCTGGAAGGACAGTGGGAGGGCCTGGCGTTTGTCTGGGGGTCACAGGACGACTTAAGAAATAAAGCAGGGGTCCAGAGGAGCTGCACATGAGTGAGGTTGTATCGCAGGCGGGCAAGTTCAACCTCACTGCGAATTTCACGGCGAGATCTAGGCAAAAACAAGAGAAACCCGTGCGTTTTCTCCGTTGTCTTTCCCCACGCAAGGGCAGGCCACATGCCACAAACACGATGAATACAGGGAGGAAAGAATCCAGTTTTTGACTTTTGATTCTCCAGGAGCCCAGATGCTAAAGAATTAAGTGACTTTGCAGAGCAGTTTTTGATTGTGCGTGATTTTCGTTTTGCATTGGTTTTTAGAAACGCGGAACCTGCACCGTTACACACACACAGACCACACCCCTTCTCAATGCTTAGCATGGTTAGCCCCAGCCCGGTTCCTTTTAAGAGGATTGATCGAAGTGCAAAGAAGTTTTCCAAGTTCACACAGCTATTGAAATGACAGATCTTGGCCAGGAGCTCAACTGCTTTTTCCAGCAGAGCAGCGTTAACTTTGAGGAGAATGAGGCCTTTGGCCTTATATTTCCTGTACTCAGATCTCTTATCCTTTGTGTATCTCAGTTTCCTCTTCTGTAAAATGATTTTAGTAACAACACCTTCCTTTTAGCTTGTTGGGAGGATTAAAAAAGCATATAAAATACTTAGCAGAGTTTCTGGCACATAGTAATCTCTTATTTTACTATATTAAACATGGTATATAAAGTCAGAAATATTGAGATCACCTAAGTGTGATTAGTGTGGCACAGACAGCATTTTTATTAAGATTAAGCTGCACTGTCCCCTGTCATTTGCATATTTCCCTGTAATAACATCTATAAGGACATGTTCCAATTATTTTTCCGTCTACCAAAATCAGCTTAAGGGCTTTTTGCCATGTTAGCTCATCCTAGAAGTCTGCTTTCAGCTAATTGTCAGATTTGTGGAGGAATTTGAAGCCTAACTAAAATGTCCTGCGAAGTGTAAGAAGCTCTGTATTGAGGAGCTATATTGAGCTTAAAATGCCTCTTAGAATTTGAGGAAAGAATTTTCCTTAATTGTGTAAATGATGCCAACGTCTAAATGATTCCATGACGCAAAGAGCTATTTTAGAAATTGAATGCTGTTTAGGGCGATGCTTTCCGAAGGAGGGGTTTAAAATCACTGGAATGACAACACAGCAGATCAGTTCTAACCGCCTGAAATGAGCGAATTTAAAGTGGTCTAATTTTATGCTCTGGGCACTGCCACCTATTAGTGCATGACTTTGGGAAAGTTGGTTAACCGTTGTGAGCTCCCTTTCTTTAATTGTAAAATGGGTCTAATTATCCCTACCTTGAGGGGCTCTGTAAGGATTATGTTATATCGTAATACGTAAAGAATAGCCCAGTGCTTGCACTTGAAAGGGGACCATTAAATGATAGTTTTTTTCCTCCACTGATTTCCGTCTTTGGTACCAAAATGGCAGTTTTTTAGAAACTAACTTGCTTAAGATAGTGATTTGGTGAAGAGCTATTTCACACACTTGGAGCCTTAGAAGAATTTAACTGTCCAGAATGCACAGAGATGTTGAGAGTGGTCCGGTGATCGCTTTAAATGTTGATCCTGCGCAGGCTGCAGAGACTGCAAGTCTGGAAGAGCAGCTGCAAGGATGGGGAGAAGTGATGCTGATGGCTGATAAAGTCCTCCGATGGGAAAGAGCCTGGTTTCCACCTGCTATCATGGGTGTGGTTTCTTTGGTGTTTCTGTAAGTGAGCTATTAAATTACTCTGCATTGTGCATGTTAATAAGAAGGGCTCAGGTCATACACAGCCTTCATTTATGTCTTTTGTAATGTATAATCTGTAAAGAATGCTTTTCTTAGATCAGTTCGCCTAGTTTTCAGAATTTGTAGTGCTTATGTAAACTTGGTAACCTAATGCAGTTGAATAAATCAGTAGCTCTCAAACTTTTTGGTCTTAGGACCCTTCACACTCGTAAAAAGTATTGAGGACCCCAAAGAGCTTTTTTTTCTTAGTATTTACATTAACCATTGCAGCTATGATGTCATCATGTCACCAAGGTTTTGAGCAACCACTCGTGGGAAAGTTAGAATGAAAAGAGCCGGCTCAGTGGCGCAGCGGTTAAGTTGGCACTTCCGCTTCCGCGGCTGGGGTTCGCCGGTTCAGATCCCGGGTGCAGACTTATGCACTGCTTGGCAAGCCATGCTGTGGCAGGCATCCCACGTAAAGTAGAGGAAGATGGGCACAGATGTTAGCTCAGGGCTAATATTCCTTAAAAAAAAAAAGGGAAGAAAGAGAAGGGCAAATAACATCTTTGAGAACCAGAGGACTAAGTGAATAAGCATCTTCATCTGGGAATAATAGCTATGGTTTTCTAACCTTCATTAATTTTTTCTTTTTTAAACAGGACTATCTACTATCTAGATCCATCTGTTCTGTCCGGTGTTTCCTGTTTTGTTATGTTTTTGTGCTTGGCTGACTACCTTGTTCCCATTCTGGCGCCTAGAATTTTTGGCTCCAATAAATGGTAGGTGGCCGAAGGATCTGCCAATCTAATTTCTGAGAAGTTCCTGAACCTGGTGGCGGTTATTAATGTGCTCTGAGTAAATACAGAGAATTGTCTAACCATCGGGTACCCAGGGTGAGATTTATTGCTTTTATGTGAAGGATTTCTTAGCTGATTCAGATATAAATCGTGAATTTCTGCTGCTTATATTGCCATAGTTCTTTTACGGTCCAGCATTTATTTTGACCTTTTCTTTTCTTTCTAGACCTTTTTTTTAATAGAAGTGAGGTTTTTTTAGGTAATGCTATCAAGGATAGCAGAGCTCATAATGAGCTTTCTATAAAAGTACACTTACATTTTACACTTATTTCCATTGATATTTAAGATAGTATAATAATTTCACGTTATTTTTGAACGAATATGAAAACGGTAACTGGTAGATTTTTGTCCATTTATTTAGCAACTATTTATTGAATTCTACTTTTCTGTTAGATGCTTTTCAGGCTGCTGTGAGATATTTTGACCCTTAAGATTGATCTTGTGTTTAAGGTTGAGATCTTGACGCAGTGCAGTGGGAGTCAGCTAAATGCATAGCAAGAGCTTCAGGATAGGTTCAAACTGTATATACGGGGGGTGTTCATTTCGTTTATACCATCCTTTCAGTCGGTTACTTATGAGTTCCCAAGATCTAGTTAAGTGGCTGTCCATGATAGTAAAGTATTTTAACTTCCCTCTGGAATGTTGCATTTCTCACTTTTGATCCAAATAGTGAGCACAAGTAGATGCTGGAAGAGATTTTTTTCTCCTAGCTTCTATTCTCCCTTGGTTGTGTATTTTAATTTGATGAGTAGTCTACTCGTGCCTTTGGTTTTCTTCCCCCCATAATAGCAAATTATAAAATAATTCTGTAAAAATAAGAATTTTAAATGTATGCTTCATGGACTTTTGAGAACAAATTCAGACATTTTGGGGAAGTTTGCTTCAGTTATGGGATAATTAAGCATGTTTAATTCAAAGATGTTTCCCCCATAGCAGAAAGGATTAGTATTGGGAAATGTCCTTTGAATTGTTTTTCATGTGTTATAATGGATTGAATTATGCTGTTTTCTGGGCAAGTTTGTAATTATGCAATGTAACAATTTAACAACAGGAATCAACCTCTGACCTTGACTTTATTAGCCAGATGACATTCTAATCTGCTAATTCATAACTCTTGGGGAAAGGTTTTCACAAATAAACACTGATAGTGTCATGGTAATGAGCGTGTGGCTCAGTCTTATCGACAGAGCAGTTTTATTTTTTGATCTTTATGGGGAAGGAAGAACACTGTTGCATAGCCACCACCTAGCCTTGACCATGGGTAGCATACAAGGTCTGATTGTTTGCAAGAAGTTCAGGGCTCAGCAGAAACTCTCCTGCTGTATCTGTGACTGCAGTTTTACAGGGACAAGGACTAGAGGAGAGGAGGTCACACATAGCCCTGCGTAGGGCCTACTTCATAGTAGCGGCCATTGTATCTAGATAGCCAAGGCAGCACAGAGGCAAATCATTTGATCAGAAGCCAAAAAACGTTATGAAGATAAAAGGGCTTTCTTGGAGGATCTTTTTTTTTTTTTTAACTGCTGTTTATGATTATATTTTCCCTCACTGGGACAAAATTTGTAAAGAATTTGGCTTTGAGCTGTATGTTGCTGCCCTGGCATCAAATATATGAAGCCCAGTTGAGGGTATTATGCTTTGAATGCTAGTAGTTATTATTTTATGAAGAGTGCTCAAATACAGCTGTTTGGGAGAAACGTCACGTCTTCCTCAAAATAGTGGGACTCTGGGCTATAACCCAGGACTCATTAGGATCTGAAAAATGATGTAGGAATAGAGAAACTAATGTATACTGATTTCTGCATGGCCCATAGTAGTCATGAGTCTTCTCTTATTTTCATTAACCAAATGTGGTTTTAGAAGCAAAGATTCCCATTACTTTGTACACCTATGCATGTGTCTTTATGTAAAAACTTATTCTTGTGCTAGAAAAGGTAGCTCAATGGTACAAGAACTTTTTCACTTTTATAAGATAATGGTGAATCATTGTTTTTTATTTGGACTTTCTTTGGGAGATAGCTTTTTAAATTTGAGGGAGGCCGGCCTTGTGGCACAGCGGTTAAGTTCGCACGTTCTGCTTCCACGGCTCAGGGTTCGCCAGTTAGGATCCCAGGTGCAAACCTACGCACCACTTGGCAAGCCATGCTGTGGCAGGCATCCCACATATAAAGTGGAGGAAGATGGGCACAGATGTTAGCTCAGGGCCAGTCTTCCTCAGCAAAAAGAGGAGGATTGGCAGCAGATGTTAGCTCAAGGCTAACCTTTCTCAAAAAAAGTAAAAAAAATAAATTTGAAGGGATGGTGTATTTCTGTTATGTAAGCAATACAGAAGTTTGCTTACAGCGAAGGGGAAATTGTTTTTCTAGGACCACTGAGCAACAGCAAAGATTCCATGAAATTTGCAACAATCTAGTCAAAACTCGACGCAGAGCTGTGGGCTGGTGGAGACGCCTCTTCACACTGAAGGAGGAAAAGCCAAAAATGGTACTTTTTTTGTTCTGACTTATTTAAGTAAAGCAAAATTTTAAGCTTGAGTCCATTTTTACTTCCTTGTGGCCTAGTGAGTCTTTCTGTTTTAATAGTTGTAGTTTGATATTTATCATCATCCATGGGTTTAACTTCTTTGAGAACATTCATAAATGTTTGTCTGTATTAGTTAGACTGAATCACTGGAAGTTAGAATTATATTTTGCATTTAATTTTTTATTTTAGTTGAGTGAAATTTTTCTGTTTCTTTTCTTTTTCACTTACTGAAATAAAAATAAAAGACATATACTTAGAAAGCATTTGTTCTGTTATCTCTTAGCTTCACCTGAGGATACTATATGAAGTTATTAATTGTAAAAGTAGTGTAATTTTGGGGCTGGCCCGGTGCGCAGCGATTAAGTGCGCACGTTCCACTTCAGTGGCCTGGGGTTCGCCGGTTTGGATCCCAGGTGCAGACATGGCACCACTTGTCAAACCATGCTGTTGTAGGCATCCCACATATAAAGTGGAGGACGATGGGCATGCATGTTAGCTCAGAGCCAGTCTTCTTCAGCAAAAAGAGGAGGATTGGTAGCAGATGTTAGCCCAGGGCTAATCTTCCTCAAAACGAAAGTAGTGTAATTTATATTATAAACTATTTAATTTACATATAGAGTTACAGTAATTCTAAATTCTGTAAAGAAGATCTAAGGGAGTTTTCTGTGGGTTTTATATAATATATAGATACCAACTATTTTTAAAGAAAAGTAGTAATAAAAACTGAATTATTTTCAAACCTTTGAAACAGCCTCCTAAAGCGATGCTTCTTAGCCTGTTTCCAGGAGTCGATAATTCCTTGTTGTTTCTATTATTAGTACTTCATGACCATGATCATTTCTCTTGCTGCGGTTGCTTGGGTGGGACAGCAAGTCCACAACCTTCTTCTCACCTACCTGATAGGTAAGTCTCTGAGGAAGAACTCCAGGCACATCCTGGCCAGTGAGGGCTAATGGACGTTCGTCAGTAAGCAGAGATGTGGGGCTCACCAAGTTTGAGGCTGCGATCAAGGACCTGTTGGGAGTATAGAAAGATGACTACAGCCAGGTCCTTGTTTTCAGGGGGTGAGTGGTCTTATAGGAAGTTAAGACAGAGAACATAATAACCAAGATAGAAAGTCGTGTGCAAGAGGTCAAAACAAGCAGTGTGTTATCTGAAGTGGGGAGGTATGATGGCAGAAGTTTCTGGGGATAAATACCAATGAAAGTCCTGGATTTCCTATTGCTTCCTCCCATTAGAATGTCTGATAGTCCAGGAAACTACCTTCTGTAAAATGTAGTAACCTTTCGGAAGTTAATTACAGCCTCCTTAATTTTGTTTGTTTCTTTATTTTAAGTGACTTTCGTACTGTTGCTTCCTGGACTAAACCAACATGGAATCATTTCGAAGTACATTGGAATGGCCAAAAGGGAGATAAACAAGCTGCTCAAACAGAAAGAAAAGAAAAACGAATAATGCGTCTGATGATTAATAGCGAGTACATTGTCCTTGGGAACAGTTTGTATTATGCTCCCTGGATACTCAAATGTTACAGAAGTAGTTCTTTGCTCTCCCTCATTGTGCCCTTAATTAATAGAAATTCTGACTTGCCGAGTGAGGCCGTACGCATAGTGTCTTCATGTCAAGTGTAGCGGTGCACCCCTATCAGTTGGCCTTCTATGGACAACTCATTTGTGAGTAGGACTTGTTTTGATTTTTCTCACCCAGGGTTAACTGAGTTCTTACTTTTAGGCAGCTTCCTTTACAATAATGTAGTGGTGAACTTCACCCTTAGTCCAGTTAACAGTGACTGCGTAATTGTTCCAGTTGGTTGTGGCTTTCGCCAGGTAGCAGGTAGTGGTCTGCGGCTGCAGGAAGCTGGTTCTCCTGTCTACTTCCAGTCTGCTGAGAGCTGTCTGGCACGGGAGTAGAGACCACGTCCACCGCTCCTGATGAAGAGACCAATTAAGATCCATTCCTCATTCTGTTTGTATACCGTGGGAGAAGAATCCTCATGGAATAAAACGAGACCAATTCCGTGCCCTTGTCTGTGTTGGTTTCTCCCTTGTGCAAAATTTAGCAATTTGTAGGAAACGTTGATCCTTCCTCTCGAATGGGGAATGTGACAGGCTTAGAGTTCTGGTCCCCTTGCACTTAGACTTCAAGGTAGGAGATCCTTAAAGGCTTTTTAATAGCAGGCTTCCAAAAGGTCATGTTTAGGATTTTTAGCATACTTTTAATTTCAGATTTGCAGCTGCCTGAAAGTAAAGTACAGAATAGGTTAAGACTCACGTCTCTGACCTTCACTCTGAGACCAGCCAATAAAAGGACAGAAGTCGTCCTGTGTTTAATCAAGGTTCCTTTCAGTAGAAAATAATCTTATCCTACTAATCGTTCAAGACCAGAATAAGCCTTTGAAGGTAAGCTCAGGATTCTCATTTTATGGTAATGCTGGCTGCTTTGGTCTCCATAGATATGGCGTAGGAGGTGGTGACTACGCTGGCGGCTGACTTTTTGCGTAGCTGTTTCTCTGAAGAATGCAAGGGCTGTTGGTGAGAGCAGATTGTGGCGATGATAGCTGGCCTCTGGTCTACCGAGATTTTGTAACTCTTGGAATGCATCCTAGAATCATTCTCCCTCAGTAGCTAGAAATTTAGAGTAGTTGAAATCTGTAGGAATGAACCTCTGAGGGCCGAAAATGTGACATATTTGGGAACAATTCTTAAACTCTGATTAATGAGCTGTTATATAGTTTTGTGAATTTATTGCACTGATGCTGTAAAACCTGGACCTCGTGAAATATCTGTCCCTAGATAAGTGTTGTTTTCTCCCCTTCAAGATTGCTGTAAACAGTGGCACCTATGGAGCATATGTTTGATTTTTTTTTTTTTATTGTTTCATATGAAAATTACAAATTACCTTAATTTACATGTGTTTCCTCAGTGTAAATAAGCCTGTCTCCTATCCGGGTTTGTTGTGTATATGTGTTCTACCAGTTAACCACTTTTGAGGTTTTAATCCTCTGTTATTTCTTCTACTTTGTTTTGTGTAAAAGGGGAAAAATAAAGCTCAAATTCCTCCTTGTGTCCTACTTTCTTTACACCTGAGCCAATAGTGTTTCTGTGATTGAATTTATGAATCTGATTAATGTGCTGCCTTGTATGATCATTACATGCCTATAAGATACTCTTTAACAACAAAATGAAATAAAAGGTGTAAATTTATTCATTCAGCAAACATCCACGCAACATGCTAGGTGGAAATGGAAATATAAGGAATGAGTGATGGTGGAAGATGAAGTGTGAGAGGGCCAGGCTGGAAGAACAGGAGGGGCTCGGTGCAGGCTTGAGGAGACTGCCTGCGTGGGCACCTGTGTACCCCGGTGCCTAGCTCCGAGCTCAGTATACGAGGTGCTTGTAAGTCAGTCAATGGTGGCTGACTTGTCTACACTGTAAACACTTTTTAAAATTAGAGCTCAAATTGGATGTTTTCTCATTGGGCCTCACTGTCTATACTTAATGGGTCCTGGGAACAGAGTCAATATCAAAGTAAATTCTGAGCCCCCTCCCCCCGTGCCCCCCCAAAAAAGTATAGATCCTTCTTTGGAGCTTCCTGGGGGGGTTGGTGATGTCCAGAAAAGGGAAATGTCAACCCAAAAGTCAAAAGTCACCATAGGTCTGGCCGTGGTTGCCCAGTCTTTGAAATGCTGATCTTTCACCGGGCAGCTGTAATTGCTTCTCAGGCCGTCTCACGTGGCTGGCTTCCTCCCCAGGCCAGCTCAGCTACCCCTGTGCCCGCTCTGCCCACAGCAAAAGTCCCTTTTTGACACTTGCCTTGACACCACCTTCATCGGAGGTCCTGTCATTCCAGGGTTCACAGGATGCCCAGAGGAGGCCGTTTGGAGTTAGTTGTGCCAAGAACAATGAAAGGATTTGGCAGTTTTTAGGAGAGGTGATTTAATGCCAGCAACTGTCTTCCCCTTGTTGCCATTTATTTTGAACAACTCAGACCGTGATCAATCCTATTTGAAGATCTCTCAGCAGGTTCCAGTTTGTCTAGAGCATAAATCGCAAGCTTGTGAGGCAATTTGTACATGGCCCTCTGCTCCATTTCCCCTCCTACCCTATTTGCCAATTCCTGCCCAGCTGTTCCAAGATGTCTAGCCACCTTTATACGATTCCATGCTCTCCCATCTCTTGGAGCTGTTACAAGCCTAGACTAGCTACTGCCCCACACACCCTTTCTAACGTTTTGGGATCCGGTAGACCCAAACCCAAGTAATTTATCTAGTAGCTTAGACAAGTAACCACAGTTTTTTTTGCTTTCACTTTTTTAAACTAAAGCAAAATTTTAAGACTGAGTCAATTTCACATTGAATTTAGTTTTCTCATTTGTGAAATGGGGATAAGAGTACAGATCTCATGGGGGCACTATATAATTGCAATTGCATTTGTTCTGATGAGTCAGCAAGTTAATCTCCCGGAAGCACTTAGTGGGAGTCATGAATGGGTGGTGGTTACCTTTTACGACACAGATCAAATAGCACTTTCTCTGTGAAAGCTTTAGCAACTTCCCAGGCCACCTCGACGTTCCCACAGCACTGCCTGTTGGCATCCTGTCTGGCACACTGCCCGGTGTGGTGTTATTTACAGGTCTGTCTCCCCTACCGGGATGGGCACCTCTTTAGGGCAGGAGCTGATATTTTTGTCCTCTCACCACCTGGCACAACCTCTGGCACATGATAGGCACTCATTGGATGTTTGTTGAATGAATGAATGAATGAATGAAGTGGATAAAGAGAGTGGATGGTGCTATTTTTCTATTTAGGGTCAGGCTCTTGAAGGAAAGTGGGTTTATTCATTTAACTCCCCACTATTGCTAAGGCCCTCAGTTAAGGTGAACTCCACATTTTCAGTAAACAAAACGCGTAGGTGTATAGGGAATGAGTTCTTCAAGGAAGTTTTCATTAAAAAAGCAAGTGGTCCTTTTGTAATGTAAATTATAACCAGAGAACTATATCCCTTGAGACGTTCAAATTGGGAGCTTTCCTTTCCTCAAGGTTCACTCAGGATTTGAGAAGAGGTGGGGGGGGGGGTGCTGAGACAATATACTAATAAGCTTTGACTGAGCACTCACTCTGCCAGGTTTTGTGTTAATCACTTTTACACGGATTATTTCACTTATCCTCACAGTAACTCCAAGTGATGGGTAGTAACATCTCCGTTTTACAGATGGGGAAACCGATTTGCCCATTCATTCGTCAGCTATGTATCCAGAGCCTATTATGCGCCAGGTGACTTCTCTAGAAGCTGTGAGTACGGTGGGGAACGAAACTGACGAAAACCCTGCCTGCTTGGAACTTAATTTGGAAAGTAAATAAACTTCCAATGTTTCAGGTGGTCAGTGCTGCGGAGAAAAATTAAGCAGGGCAATGGGTTTAGAGGGAACGGGAGGAGGCTGTGTGTGTGTGTGTGTGTGTGTGACTGAATAGAGAGCTGAGGAAAGCCAGGAGCAAGCCTTCTGGCTCACTGGAGGAGGAATGTTCAAGTTGGACGCAAAAGCAAATGCAAAGACCCGGAGGTGGAGTATGCTTGGAGTGTTTACAGAAAAGGAAGCCGGGGAGAATGGTGCGGGGTGAGGTCTGGTGTGCCCGTGCAAGGAGGCAGGTGTGCCCGTCACGGGGGACCCTGTAAGCTTTCGTAAAGAATTTGGATTTCACTGAGGGTCACGGGAGCCCTCGGAGACTGCATGATCCGACTTGAATTTTTTGCAAATACTATTTTAGATGTTAGGTCAGCTCACTCAGCTCCAGAGAGGGCGGAGCAAGAATTCATTCCCTCCCAGATGATGAGATCCCAGGCTTCAAGCAGTACTTACAACTTCCCGTCCTTTGCATTGCCAAAATACATATGTTGAGCACTTATTACGTGCCAGAGGTTGGGCGAGCCCTTTGCCACCATTATCTCATCGGATCCTCGCAATAACCTTTAATGCCTTTAAGAGTCAGGTTTTATTATTACCCCCAGTTTATACATCTGGGGAAGATTCAGAGAGGACAAGAGACTTACAAATTGGTTCTTGTCCAGGTGCAGAAGAGCAGATAAAAGCCACTGGCTCAGAATCCTGAGGATTTATTTCGAAACATCCGTGGCTTTCTTCCCAACTGTGTATCCCAGAACTCCAAAGAAACGTCCGGAGCCCCAGTAAATAATTTCTAAGATTTAGGGAGCGGCAAAAAGGAACCACTGATTAAAAAATAGTTTTTGACTGTTTTGAAAATGTAATATATACACATGCTTCAAATAAAACAAAACTGTATAGGGAGAAAAGCGAATCTTCCATCCCAGTTCCTAAGGCCCTTCGCAGAGGGAATTACAGATTTCCATGGGTCCTTCCAGAAGAATGAAATTACGCAAGTATCAAAATTTATTCTAAATGGGTGAACAGTTACTGCAATAAAACTAGCATACATCTAGGCCCTTGCTGTCGTTTTCAATTTTGACAGATTAAGGGCTAGCAAGCAGTGGAAACTCCGGCTAATGCCTCACCTCTATCTCCTCCCCACGGCCTCACCTGGGGAGGTCGATGCCATCGACTCTCTACTGCTCACCCCTGAAGAGGCTCTGCCCCTTCATCCACCTCCTTCTACTAGGCAATCTTTTTTTTTGGCGGTCCTTTGAAAGTCTCGCGATAGCCCGCCCGCTTCCCATAACTCCGTGCGCTCGCCCCTCCCGTCCTCTTTCCGCCATCTTTCCGTGCCGGTGAGTATGGTTCTCTGAGGTATCCAGTAGCATCCGTAGGCTATCGGTGCCATCCTGTAGCTTGAGGCTCGCCTTTGGTGCTCTACGAAGATGCCAGAGCCCGCCTGAGCCGGGGATACTGGTCTTGCGGGGGCCTGGGCAGGCGTAGGGGAGAGTCATGCTTGGTCGCCCCACGCTTTCCACTCTGGGAAGCCGGGCCTGTGGGGGGCAGGCCGCAGCGCTGGCGGAACCCGAGCTTTCGGTAGCCCCGACTCGGTCGGTGGTGTCAGGACCCCCTCCCTTTGGTGGCTGAGGCAGCGCCTTGGCTCCAGGCGGCGGGAAGCGTCGGGGACGGTGGCCGTAGTGGGCCATGCCCCTTCCTATTCCTGCGGTCGCCCGGGAGTTTGGACGGCGGAGGCCGCTCGGCAGGGACGCTGCAACCTGCTTGGGGTGGCATTTGCTGGGAACTAACCTGGATCTTCTGGGCCCCGGGGTTTCCCTTCGGACACTTGGTTGAACTTCAGGAAGCAGGTTGGATCTTTGCTGTTGGCACTTGGAGCATGCTTTATGTCCATCTTTAGCTTTCAAAACTTTGTGAGTGTCTTGCAGTTCGTGCCCAGGGCGATAGAGTCCAGTCTGCATGTACAATGTTTGTGTTTGCCGCTGTGGAATGCCTGCTGTTGGACGATCTCAGATGGCACAAGGACAGACAGCTGATTTTAGTAGTTAGGGGTGTTAGGTGAAAGTCAGGTATATCTTTCGGGTGTTAGGACAAGGCTGACATTGAATTAGTTGGTTTAAAGGACAGTGTTCATAGTGCAGATGCTGCTGCTGCGTTGCAGAAGTTTGGGGATCATTGCCGGCGATTCTCAGCTCCCGTTCTGGATAACTGGCCGACCGCAGCTGATGTTTCGGTTTTGGTAGCTGACATGTCCTGCCGTGGCGGCCGGGGAGCCAGCTGCTTAGAGGGAGGAAGACTTCGTCGTGGTAGAGGCAGAGAGAGGAGGATGTGTTGGCCGTGGAGCGATTGGGTGCCTGTTGATGTCGGCATTGCTGGTCAAACCCTGTGTGTCTTTCCCGAACAGCCACAATGGTGCGCATGAATGTCCTGGCCGATGCTCTCAAGAGCATCAACAATGCCGAGAAGAGGGGCAAACGCCAGGTGCTCATTAGGCCGTGCTCCAAAGTCATCGTCCGGTTTCTGACTGTGATGATGAAGCATGGTAAGTGCGTTGCTGTGTTTTATGTTTTGATGTAAAAATATGTAAGGAATCGGTCCTGTGAAAATTAATTGTCGGGGAGAGGACTGGGAAGGTGAGGGAGCCAGGTGTCAGTCATACCTGGGAACTGCTGCGTTGGCTTGGGCTGTGGACAGCATAGTCTGGACAAGTGATGCCCTTCCAGAGGCGCTGAGTGGGTGAGCACAGCTGAACCCGGAGGAGGAGTTTGTGACATGCCCTGCTGGGTGTTTGGGAGCTAAAATGGCCTTTCTTTGTGTAATATTGCAGTTGCAGCATGTCATTGAAAGGGCTCCTGAGCTCTTCTAAGAGCTCCTTGGGATGGAAAGGAGGATTGTTGCACGTCTTGGGCACAAGGTAGCCTTTGGGAGTGGGAAGCTGTGAGGGGCAAGGGGAAGTTAATCCCCTTTTTAGAATTGCAGGGTGGGTTGTTCGGGGTGTTGTGCCCTAAATTTTATATATTACTAGGCTGTGAAAGTTAGCTGTGGTACAGAACATCTTTGTCTAAGCTTCTTAGAGAAACAATCACTGAGATGACATGAGGGAACAATCTAGCAGGCAGACAGCAGGACTCTAGAGGAGCATAAATGTTTAGGTCTGTCTGGTCGTTAGCTGCCATTTAGTCCAGTGACTTATGTTTTATAGGTTACATTGGCGAATTTGAAATCATCGATGACCACAGAGCTGGGAAGATTGTTGTGAACCTCACGGGCAGGTTAAACAAGGTAAGAATGGATCATTTTCCACATTTAAGAACCTTCAGAGTTATGTGAACAGGGTGTTAGGTGTTGTAATTGCCCTTGTAAAATTGAGTGCTTGCTTTACCAGTTAGGTTAAAAAAAATTACTTAAAGAATTGATTAAAATCATTGCTTTTTATATCACATTTTCCTTCATTTGTTCTCCAGGGTTGTGTTTGCTCTAGAATAGCTAGTTGACCTAGTGTTTGTGGGGTGTGAGCTGTCTGAAGGAAGGTGTGGAGGGTGGGTAAAATGAACAGCTGGTAGTAGTGGCGTTGGAAGGTATGCTGTCCACCTCACTGAACTTGGGGTGGCGCAGGCCACTGGCCTGTCAGTGTGAATGGCTTGGCCTTCCTGTCGTCTTGGTGATTATGTTGGGTTTTTCCAACAGAATGGGGTTCTCTAAGTAACAGTATTAGTCCTTCTGTTTTTGCTGCCATAGGCTGTACACGTGTCTTTCAGTTGACTTGTCGGCATAACCTAGTGGCTCTCTTCCACCAGTTTGACTTTGTGGTTCGATTGCATGGGTTGGGGGCAGGTTGAGCTAGTTAAGGTCCCTGAGCTGCTACCCCACTGTTTGTGTCCAAGTTTGTAGCTTTCAGATTTGCAAGGAGTGGGAGATCCTGTAGTCCAACACAGATGGGGGAGGAGAGGCCTGGAAAGTGAATTGTGGTTAGTGGCAGGAGCCGGATTGGTGAGGTTATTTCCTAGTTCAACAGTTCCCACTTTACAAAGTTGCTTCCTTACACAGTGCGCCAACTTCACGTGTGGATACTTAAGGTGAGATGAAAACTACTGGATGTGAAGCCTTGGAGAGATTTGAAAAGTTTTCAAGAGTAATTTTAAGTCTGGTTTTGAGTTGATGTTAAAAAGTTGAAGTGCTGTGAACCAAATTCCTCTTAAACATTCATTATACATAATAGCTTGAGAAACAAATTTGAACAGAGCAGTTCCCAAATGGAGCTCATTTGTGGCATCATTGTTCTGTGGTGTACGAGTTTGAAAAATTCTGGCTAAGAGGCAGTTGAAATCCAGGCCCTGCCAATTACTTGGCGGCCTGACTTTGGGCAAAACTTCGGTTTCTCTGAACTTAGTTTTCCTCCTTAGAAGACATTGTTGCCTCAGTTTCTTTCCCCCAAGGATGGATGTACCCATACTGTGGCGACATTCTGGGGCTGGGAAGAAATAAGGTAGTGGTTAGACTGTAGATTAATTAAGAAAATTCTGGTGTTGATCACATCCTCTTAAGATTCACGTGGTTTGGGAGAGGGAGAGGGTGTGCTGGTTTAATTCTAGCTGGATGAGAGGGATTTTTGCTGCTGGAGTAAATGAAAGCCTGGGGGCCGTGGAGTGGAGGCCACAGAAGGGGCTTTCATTGTAGCTTGCTTGGAGAAAGAATTAGTCTACCCTATTCCTCTCTCTGCATTCCTCCCAGTGTGAGGACAGTCAGGTGACAGCGCAGCTGACAGGATCGTGTGACAGAACCTGAGTGGGCTTCCTGGCATGGGGCGGTTGGGCCTGACAGGCCCATTGTCGGTTTCTCTGGGCTCAGACCTCTGCCTAGGGAAGTGTGACTGCTCTGAAGACTTCAGTAAATTCTAACCTCACCGTTTCCTTTGGTTTACAGTCGTGTGTCTTGGAATCTTTCTAATGATTGTCTTGGGTGGATGTGCGCACACAACTGTCTAGCTGCTCTGTTAGTCCTCTGGAGTTTACACTTGGAGGGTACTAATCCTGGGTGTTCTCACATGATCATTTCTTGTGTGTAAATAGGGGGAACCTTGAGCCAGCCCTGATGGCTTAGTGGTTGAAGTTGGGTGTGTGCCGCTTCAGCGACCGGGGTTCAGTTCCTGGGCACAGAACCACACCACTGGGCTGTCAGTAGTCATGCTGTGGTGGTGGCTCATGTAGCAGAACTTCAACTATACACAACTATGTACTGGTGTTTGAGGGGTGGGGTGGCTAGAAAAAGGAAGCAGGTTGGCAATAGATCTTAGCTTAGGGCAAATCTTCCCCTGGGGGAAAAAAAAAGCAAGTGCAAACTTCCCTTGATTTAAAAAAAAACCAGCAAGAGCCTTTCTGCATTGATGTTTTTAAGTGTTCCAGTGATTTGTAGAGCAGTGGTTTGAGCAGGGATTCCTTTTTAGCTTTAATTAAAGAGGCTGTTGATCCCCCTCAGCTTCCGCTTTCTAAACCCAGTTGCTCTAATCGTAGACCTTGTATGAATTTACGGGTAAGCTCTTGTGGCCTGAGCGGAGATTTGAACATTTGTTGTGTTTTAGGATTTGCATATGATGGGATTGAAGTGCAGCGCTTTGGCTCATGGAGAGCTCTTTTGGAGGGTAGCTGTTGCTGTGTCCTAGTAGCAGATGGGTGGGATAACAGTAAGAACTCTGCTCTTTCTGCCTTCCATCCATTTTGCTAGATTAGTTGGGAAACATTTGTCTGGGGTTGTAGGATATTAGGCTTCAGAAATGCAGGGCGGTGCTTCATTGGTGTGGAGCCATGGTTCTTAGATTTTAGTTGAGTGCCTGTTGGGCTTGTCCCTTAAAAATTGTAGTATTTTGCATTTTTAGCTTTTAGGTGAAGGATGTGAGACCCTACACATTTGTCTCAGCCTTACTATGTAAAAAAAAAAAGTGACTACAATTTTGTTTGCCTAAGACTTGGTCCCTTAGCTGTTTGAAATGTGGTCATTTGTTGTGGGACAGCTGTCCCGTAGGGGTCCGTGCTGGTGACCTGACACTGCCGTGTATTTATTGCCTCGTGTTCTACCTCTCTTACTGACTTCTTCAGGATTTTACTACTTTTCCCTATGCAAGCAGTCTTAATTCAGCGTAGTTTTCAGATGCATTCATATCAAAGATTGTGCACAGAATGGTTACCCATTAAATGTTGAGTTGGTTGGTGTATATGACTCTTAAGCGGTTATGAATGCTGCTTTGTGTTATCACCTTTTCTGTTACTGGTGACGTGTGAACAGCGTTTTCTGTTATGCTTTTACAGTGTGGAGTGATCAGCCCCAGATTTGACGTGCAACTGAAAGATCTAGAAAAATGGCAAAATAACTTGCTCCCGTCCCGTCAGTTTGGGTGAGTTGATTTTCATAATTTAAAAGAAGTTAACATTAAGAATTGCTGTGATGCGATCAGACTTGAGCTGAGGTCTTTTGGGTCACAGCAGTAGTGATTGTCGCCATTCTCATCAGCTTGACTCGAGGGTTAGCTTATTTGTGTGTTGCCACATTGCACGTGTTAGGCTTCAGGTTCTGAGCGGTGTGAGACCTGAGGCTGACAGACACAGGCGTGTCCCCTATTTAGTGCCTGTTGTTCACTCAGTGTAGGTGGTTCATACTGTATGTTCCAAGTGATCCCCTCTATGGCTGAGTCACTTTTGAACCTTAGGCCTCTGGGGAAGCTCAGTTTGAAAATCCTTATCCCTAGTAAAAGACCTAGTAAAAGAGTTTAAATCCTTGTTTTCCTACTTTAAAGCTGCAAGGCCTCAGGCAAGTTACAGACTTGATTTCTTTATCTGTAAAAATGGTGATAGTCCTCTTATAGGCTATATTATCACCTGCTTTAGTTTATCTATTTGTGGTTACAATCTCAAGCCCCCAACCGTGTTTGCTGACCTGGTTGAATCTACTTCCACTTCCTGGTTATTGTATTCCAGACAAAGTGTTAAGAGAGAGTCACTGCTGATTGGAATTATCATGCTTATTTTAATGCCTCACAGTTGACAGTACTGCCTTATAAGTCTTACTTTGAGGTGGGACTCCCATTGTCTGAATGACTGTCAGTACAATAGCTTGCCTGTGATCATATATAGTCAGTGGCAGCAGCAGTTCAGGCAAGGTTAAATCGATGCTTTAAACTCCATGTTTCCTTGCCTGAGAGCAGACAGTGACATTTTGAAGTTAAAGGAGTTCCCAGTCTTTGTTTTCAGTTAAGCTCGATGGCATTGTTTCTCAGTGTAAGCTGAAGGCAGGGCCATGTGAGGGTACGCAGCTGAGGTCTCTGGCCTTGCGTCTTTTGGTTCCAGGAGCCATGCCCGTGCATTTCCAGCCTGTGTCGGCAGCGTTAGTCTGTCCATTATGGGAAGGCATCTTAAGTGTGGAGGAGTGTTGGCATTTTTCTGTACCAGAGAGTGGCTCTATGTTGAATTATTTTTAGGAAAAACTCACCAGCATTTTTTTTTTTTTTTTAACTCTCCATAGTTTCATTGTACTGACAACCTCAGCTGGCATCATGGACCATGAAGAAGCAAGACGAAAACACACAGGAGGGAAAATCCTGGGATTCTTTTTCTAGGGATGTAATGCGTGCGTGCAAATAAAATGCCTCAGTGGACTATGGTGCTTCGCTGAGTCGTGTTGAACTTTGCAGCACGGTAGCAAGTGTCTGCAGCAGTCCACAGCCTTTGTGTTAGTTGGTGAATGCTGTTTCCCTGACTGAAGTGAAGAAGAAAGTCATGACTTGTGATAATCCCACCGTCACCCTCTTAGCTCACCAGAGGAGAGTGTGTCTCGTCCTGGATGGTTGGATCTGGCTGGGGTTCAGGTGGTGAAGCTGTCCCTTTCTGGAGTCTTAGATTGACCCTGGAAGAAGTGGTGCCTTTCCTGTTTTTAGCTTGACAATACACATTTGATGCACTGTTGTTACCTGCCCTAAAAGTATGATATGGCTGCAGTTAACTGTGTAAGTGTTTATAAGGATGCAGGTAGGAAGCAGACAGCTAGATCCCACAGCTCACCAAGACTCTTTCAAAGTAAACTTGGGTGATGTGTCAGTAACATTTTAGCGATATGTGTTCGTAACATGTCATTTTTAAAAAATGAAACATTTTTAAAAACTAGTTTTACTGTAAACCTGTCAGAGGTGTATTCCTGGAATTGGAGGAGATTAGTTTGCTGGACCACGTCACCTGGGAAATGCTTGTGAAGGGCTCAGCCACCAAAGAGGGCAGCGTGTCTTCTGTGAAATAGATCAGGGCTCCTCTCCCCCTTTTAGAAGTAGTGCTGTCCAGTACAAATGTAACAAGAGCCACATGTGTAATTAAACATTCTAGTAGCCACATTAAGATAAAGAGAGATAGTTGGGATTGATTTTTTAATAACATTTTGTTTGTCCAAAACGTTAAAGTTTCAACATGTAGTTGATAGGAAAAAATGGAATTTTACTCTTTTTGATAATAGTCTTTGAAATCATGTATATTGTATATTTATTTATACTTAAAGCACATCTTAATTGTGACTAGCCACTCCCAAGAGCCACATGTGGCTGGTGTTCTGTATTGGACAGCAGAGGCTAGACTCTTCATTCTTGTAGGTCTGTGGGTCTGGCCAAGGAGAAAGGAGTCTTGTAAGAAAGGCCAGGTGTGTTAACGTTACTGTGCACCTAGCCAGCTGTATTTGCCTCGCATGGGCGTGGGATGAACTGAGCAATTCACAGCCTTCTAGAAGCTGGTCTTGCTTGCTTGTTTGTAGTCATGTGGGCCAAAGTAAAAAAAAAAAAAGCTGCCAGGTTGCAGGCCTGATTACAAGACGTCCAGTAGACCTAAGAGGATGGTAGGTGCTAAGAGCTGTTTGATGTTGCATAGGTTTTGTTTTTTTTTTTCCCCCAGAGAAGTAACACGTTTCACTGTTCTTTGGGATGTTTTGATAACTGTCCTGTAGGGCTATTTCTGACTTCCTGATGGATCAAGCAGTTGTCAGTAAATACAGTTCAGTACCTCAGCCAGGGTGGGGATGCTGAATCATCACTGACCTGGAGTAAGGTGATCCGGCAAGTGACGACTTCCGTGAGCCTCCCTCTTCTGTAAAAAGGGAGACGCTCCCTCATGGGTTTGCTAAATGAGTGCACGTGTGAAACAGCCCCGGGCCTGGGGCGTTCAGTAACTTCCTGAAAGGAGGGCCTAGTATGGGCTGTGGGAAATAGCTAGGAATGCCAAAGACTGTCCCTAGAGATGTGGCAGCTAAGGACCCCTCTTGCTAAGTGTTAGGAGAAAGCCAGCTGAGAGGCATGTCTGGGTGTGGGGCCTGTGATGTTTGGAAGTCCACGAGTAAGATTGGGAGTTTTGGGAGTTCACCAGACTAGAGTTGAGGTGTGCATTTCTGCTTAATAGCCTTGATCCCCTCTGTATGATGGGAATAATGGAAGTCTTACCTCTGGGTTGGTGAGTAAGACGAGATTATGTGAGATACACTTACTGAGCACTTGATAGTCATATATACAGTTGTGTTCCTCAGGCGCAGAGGTGAACTGAGCGATGGTTAGAGCCTATTTCTCATGCCAAGATTGTAAACTCTAGGAGGACAGGGGCCATGTTTTGTCTACTGTTGTGCCTGTGGTCCCTAGCCTGATGCCTGGCACAGAAACCTCAGTAAATACAGGTTGATTAAATGAATCGTCTCACTGGGCACTGACCTGAAATACTAAGATAGGACAAGAAAATGGCCCCATCTGCTACCACCATTTCGTGGGGATCCTGTGTCCTTTGAAGTGGTCAAGGGGAAAATCTGGGTAGGAAAATTGGGTCACCAGTTGATGGATTTCCCAGCACATGTTCCTTGTGTTAGTGGGCAAACAGATGGCCTTAGTCCGTGTTTCTGAGTCCTGGTAAATAGTTTTAACATGACCTGGGGCTGGTTGTCCAGGGCAAGCTCCCGGGGTCAAGGGTCTGGACAAAGTTTACATTCCTCCTGGGAGTATGATTTAGCTCCAAGGTGAGATGTCCTTTCCTGTGGTGTGAGCCCTGCCTGTCCTCTCAGGGTGCTACTGCTGCAGACAGGCAGAGACCCAGGGACAAGAGTGGGGGAAGGAACAGATGATGGCATCTGGGCCCACCAATGCTTTGAGTCATAGTGTTAAAAGCGGCCCCAGCACGTACCTAGACCCTGGATTCTTAGGCTAGAATCCACAGATATCAAGGAGACAATGAGCTTTCTGAAAATACATAGAAAACTGATACTCATGCATTTTTCTGGAGAGACGTTCCATAGAGCCTTTGATCAGAGGCTGAAAGAAACTTGGAATTCGAAAGGTCAGAGGACCACTGCCAAGGACACCCTCCATGTTTGAGCAGCACGTATGTGTCACGTCAGTGCGTGCATGCCAGTGCACGCTGTGTCGTCATTCAGTGGCTGTTCTACCTTATCTCCTGGTAACTGAGGGAGTGCTATATAGAAGAGCACTCAGTTCTCTGGGCAAAGGCAGTGACAATCTTTCCTGGTCAGGTCAACATCTGAGAGGTGATGTCCTTGCTCCCAGGCTGGGAAGTTGCTTCCTGTTCCTGACCCCAAGGAAAGCAAGCTCTGGGAGACCCAAAGTCTGATTCTCACTTGGCTTTCAGTCTAATCCACTGCTTCCCAAACCGTACCCACCAATCTTAAATCCTAAATTGACCCCATTTATGCCCTACCTCAGCCTGTGCCCATGGCTCACCCCACCTGGAATGCTTTTTTCTCTTTCCTGGAGGTGTTCCCAAGAGCCAGCTTAAATGTCGCTTCCACCATAAATCTTTCGAGAAGAACATGTGGTGTTATACTTTTATCTTTTCTCTTACGAATGCCTTACTAAGACTAAGAATAGTTTTTAGTGCTTGTTGAATGTTTACTGTATGCCAGGCTTGGAACTAAGAGCTTTGCGTTATCATCTCATTTAATCTTAACAATTCTCCATCGTGGCTGCCATTCCTGGCTCCAGATTTTCAGGTGAACAAAGTGAAGCCCAGCTGTGAAGCTGTTTGTTCAAGACGCTGGGAAGTGGCAAAGTCAGGACTTAGGTGCCCTTAAACCACAGCCTGCCTGTTCTCTGGCCCTTGCTGTGTCCTGCCATGCGTTCTGCTTGTCTTTAATGTTTACTACGTCCAGGCACTTGAGGTACTGGAGGCGCAAACATCCAGTCTGTGCCCTCGTTGGACAGCCTGTTAATCTCCACCGGGCTGAGCTCTCTACAGGAGGAACCCTGTTAACGCATCTGTATCTCCAGCATCTGGCTTATCAAAGGGGGTGACTGCATGTTTGACGAAGTCGTTTCGGACCCTGGTGGTTGTGGGAGAGCAGGCCTTTTAAGTCTAATCCAGTCCAGCTCCTGTGCTGTGGTGTCGAGTCCACAGAGGTCCGTGGAACCCACAGTTGGTCTCAGCAACGTGAAGGTGGAGTGGGACGTGGGCAGGATTCAGTTCAAAATCACTGTCAGGTCCCCTCTTTTTATGTTTTAAGTGATCTGATGGGCAGTGGAAGTGCCGAAGACCAAACAAGATGAGCAAGGGAGGCAGTAAAAAAATATGGTGAAGAAAATGGACTGTGGAATCATGCTGGCCTCAGTCTCCTGCTGTGTGATTTTGGGCCAGTTTCTTCGCCTCTTGTGTGTCACTTTCCTCATCTTTAACATAGAGACAGTAGTAGTAATTCCTGTGGTGGTTGTAAAGATTAAATATAGTGCTTGCAGAGTACTGGAATGGTAAGTGGAGCTATTTGCAAAATACTCAGGTTCTCCCTCTGCCAGGCACGTGATGATAGAAGTGCTCTTTCTACGTGACTAATTCTGGCCAATAAATAAGCTGTGAGCAGCTCAGAAGTGATGGTTCTTAAATACCCAACCCTCAGGCCCAGATAATTGGTCCCTGGGTGGGGCATCTGCCTCAAATCAGCTTGGAGATACCTTAGGATATTTAGAACCTGGGAGGTTAGAGGTACTGAGTGTCGTAATTTCTGCGATCTGGAAAAAGCCACTTGGAGCAACAAGGAGGAACGTCTATGAGCAGCAGACGGATCAGGTCTTCCTGGTGAGTGAGTCTGGGCATCTGGTTCCGGAGATGCAGCTGCACCCCTGCCGTTCCCATGTTTGTGTTCTGTGAGCAAGGAAAAACATTCTCCCCTTTTACTTAAAATACTGGTTTGAGTTAAATTTAGTTAAATTTATAATAAAACTAAAATTAAATTTACAGGTTTGAGCTAAATTCTGATGACTCGCGAGCAAACTAACAGAGCTCTACTTCCAACTCTTTCACTAATCTGCTATGGGACCTCTTGGGGATCGATCTCATCGTCAAATGGGGCCCGGGGTATGGCTCCCACCTGCTTTATCAGTGTTCTCAGTTGGAGGAAAACAAACCACGCTAACTGGTTTAATCTGTTGTAGGAGATAAGGTAACTCAGGATCTCTGGAAGGACCAGAGAATTAGTTGGGAGACTTTGCAGCTGGGGAAGGTATCGCCGTTACACTTCGGGGCCGTCACTGGAGAACTCTGCTGCAGCAGGGGCTGGACACCACAACTGCCTCTGTGATGCTGTGTCCCTATCACGTTCCTGAGTCCTTTGCCTCTGCTGTCTCTGGAAGCTTGAGGTTTCTCTGTCACCCTTCCTACAATAACCATGGCACTATTCATGTTTTGGATTGGATAATTCTTTGTGGGGGTGGGGGTTGGGGGGCTATCCTGTGCATTCATTGTAGGATGTTGAGCAACATTCTTGGCCTGCCCACACTAGATGCCAGTTGAGACAACCAAAAATGTCTCCAGACATTGCCAAATTCCCCTGCAGGGCACAATCGCCCCGCTGAGAAGCACTGCTGTATTGGATCAAAGGTACACACCCTAACTGCAAGCAGACAGTACCAGGCAAGGTTCGGAAAGAGGCCGCTGCGTCATATATCCGGCATACCCCAGAGATGCCGTGGGTGCAGTTCCAGACCACCCCAACAGAGCAAACATCGCAATAAAGCAAGTCACATGGATGTTTGGTTTCCCAGGGCGTGTGAAAGTTATGTTTACCCTGTACAGTAGTCTATTAAGTGTGCAGACGCATTGTCTAAAAGAACAATGTACATACCTTAACTAAAAATGCTTTATTGCTAAAAAATGCTAACCATCCTCTGAGCCTTCAGTGAGTCTGTTTGCTGGCAGAGGGTCTTGTGAAAAACGCAGTGTCTGTGAAGTGCAATGAAACAAGATATGCCTGTATCTATGTATTCAAAAGTTACAAATCAAGCTAACTGTTTAGTAAAATAGGTTCTATTCTCCTACCTTGACAACTTCTTAACAACAACAAAACCCCAAGCAAATCTGGTTTTATATGATGAAGTTGGCAAAAGATCAAGGAAAACTGAATTTACTGCATATATCTGAGGTAGTTGATGGGCCAGCAATATTTGGATGAGAAGTAAAGATGTTCATAGTTTATAAACTATATTTCATAAAATTTATTTCTTTGCCTTCATTTCCGTAAAGTCACTAAATATGTTGTTATAATAAAAATTTTTGCATAGTTTATGTACTACTCAGTAATAATCCAAAGGACAAAAATAAAATTTAATTAGTTTCAAAAATATAAAAATTTGAATATGTATTCATAGCAAATATGAATGAAAGTAAATGTAAAAATAAAAATTTTTAAAGTTGAAATTTCTCAAAGTTGCTTTCTAAAATATTCAAAAGTATTTTAAAATTATAAGGCAAAAGACAAATTATGTAAGTAATGAATATCAAAGTTTTAAATCAAAATTGTTTACAGCTGAAGATTTTAAATTTAATATTTTAAAAACAACTTTATTAATAATCTTATGTGGGCCGGCCCAGTGGCACAACAATTAAGTGCACACATTCCGCTTTGGTGGCCCAGGGTTTGCCAGTTTGGATCCCGGGTGCAGACATGGCACCGCTTGGCACGCCATGCTGTGGTAGGTGTCCCACATATAAAGTAGAGGAAGATGGGCATGGATGTTAGCTCAGGGCCAGTCTTTGTCAGCAAAAAGGAGGAGGATTGGCATCAGGTGTTAGCTCAGGGCTAATCTTCCTCAAAAAAAAAAAAATGTAATATTTTTTTACATAGCTTTTTGTAAGTCTAGTATCCAATGTCAATTTAGTTAATATAAACAGCTGGTATCGCTTCACATATCTTGTGTTTAGATCTCCTGTATACAAATTAGAGAGTGATATGGATTGTTTAAATTGCAAAATCGTTCAGCTACAACAAGTATGAACGTGAAGAGAGAAAGAAAAATGGATGCTCAGCACTGCTGGAAAATACTAGTTATGCTAGAATCTATTGCATGCATGCTACTTGAGAACAAAATTAAGAAGTTAACTAATTAGTCCTTTCACTTAAGTGTTTTCAACACTCAAGTCCTTTGCATACTCTGAAGCGGTATCTGCAACATTGACAGAGGCTGCAACCCACAAATCTGTGACTTTCGGATACAGTTGCCTTTCGTTTAGAGATTTTAGGGCAAGAGATGAGGAGAACATTCTTTGGGGCCTGAGCAGTGTTAGTTATAAAATAGGATATTTAGGATTACAGATCATGCTGAGCCAGTGCAAAGCATATGATCCTGAGTGACAAGAGAACCCTTGTGTTCCTTGATACGTTTATTTCTTGTGTATTTCTGAGATGCAGGGCAATCTTGCTGGGATCTAAGTGTACTACCAGCTCCAAGGAAGACTGGGAAAACAAGTGCTGGGCCTCCTCCTTGGGGATCTTTGGACTCACAGGAATTTCTGCAGACACAGAAAGAGTGCTCAAAAGGTGCTGGGCAACCAAAATTGGTGGACTAGAGAAATCCAGGACTCCATCTGTCCCCCAAAACAGCTAATAAACTGGCAAAAACTGTCAGAATCAGCTTTTGAAGAACTCTGGAATCTAGTCAAAAACTTACAACACCCAGGAGAAAACTTGTTAAAAAGAGAAACTGCTGCTTTATGGTAGGAGAGTGCTGTGGTGTTTGAAGTCACCCACCCACCATCCCCCACTCTCCATGGCCATGAGGACGGTGGCCCAGACTTGCTGATGGTTGCCAGTGTCAGAAGGAGCGACACGGAACTTATTCTCAAAGAGCTGTGGTTGTGGGTGTCACCCTTTCTGGTGGCTTCCTCAAAGACAGGTGGAAAGTCTTCCTATTTCTTCACTCAGGGCATTCGTAGGGCTAAGGTGGCTTTTGCTGAAAGCATTAAAAGGCTTCAGCAGCCTGGGGCAAGGGACGACACTTGGGACAAGTAATAGACCAAGAAGCCTGGGAAAGAAGTGGCTGGGAAAGGGAGCCGTGTGGCAATAGGGCTTTTCAAAGCTTCTGTGTGTGTCAGGGAGTTGAGAAAGCTGCGTACAGGGTAAAAGTGAGACCTATGCTCAGCAAAGGCCTGAGGAGACGCTAAGCTTCCATCTCTTGCTGGCCTTCAGGCTCTGGCAAGCAGGAAGTGAGGCCACGGCAGAGGTGAAAGCAGCCTGCCTAAGTGTTCAGGGAGCTCCCTGACACAGATCCAACTCGCAAAGCTAGAAAAGTATTTTTTCTTTCCTTAAAAAAATTCTTCATTTCTTTTGTTGGCTCCAGGCATTTACAGTAACTCTGTCAAAATGCCAGCTGTACAATAAGCTAAAGGAAGCCAGACTTCAGTGGCAAAGACTACAGACCTTACAAAAATAGTTTAGAAAAGTCACTAGACAAGCAAACAACAGTAGCCTCCAATAGGCAGCAACGACAAACCCTGGAGAAGAAGGAAAATTTGACTTGCAGAGTTGCCATATATTCAAAATATGAAGTATTCAAAAAACAAAAGTCACAAGCCATGCAAAGAAACAAGAAATTATGGCCATTCACAGGAAAAAAGTAATAGAAACTGTCCATGAAGCAGCTCAGGTATTGGACTTATAGACAAAGGCTTTAAATCAATTGCCTTAAATATGCTCAAAGAGCTAAAGGAAACCAGGATAACCATGCTCAACATATAGAGAGTACCAGTAAGGAGATAGGGATTTAAAAAAGGAGCCAAACAGGAATTCTGGAGCTGATGAGTATAAGTAAAATGGAAAACTCACTAGAGGGATTCAGTAGCAGATTTGTGCAGGCAGAAGAGAGAATCGGTGAACTTGAACATAGGTCAGTTGAGATTATTCAGTCAGAGGAGCAGAAAGAGAAAAGAATGGAGAAAAATGAATAGAGCCTAAGAGACCTGTGTTACACCATCAAGAATACTAACATGCATAATGGGAATCTCAGAAGGAATAAAGACAAACATATAGGTCAGTAGAATAGGATGAGAGTCTAGAAATAAACCCGTACATCTGTGGTCAATTAATTTTTGACAAGGGTGCTAAGACCATTTAATGGAGAAAGAATAGTTTCTTTAACAAATGGTACTGGGACAACTGGATATTCACATGCAAAGAAATGAAGTTGGATCACTGCCTCACACCATATACAAAAATTAATTCAAAATGGATCAAAGACCTAAATGTAGGAGATAAGACTATAAAACTCTTAGAAGAAAACACAGGGGTAAATTGTCATCACTTTGGATTTGGAAGTGAATTCTTGGATATGACACCAAAAGCACAGGCAACACAATAAAATTATTTGGATTGTATCAAAATTAAAAACTTCTATGCGTCAAAGGATACTATCAAGAAAATGAAAAAACCTACAGAATGGGAGAAAATATTGCAAATCATATGTCTGATTAGGGTCTGTCATCCAGAATACATAATGGACAGATGTAACTCAACAATAAAAAGACAAATACGATAATTAAAACATGGGCGGAGGATTTGAATAGACGTTTCTCCAAAGGAGATATACAAAAGGCCAACAAGCACATGAAAAGATGCTCATTAACTGTAATGGAAATGCCAATCAAAACCACTTCAAATTCAATAGGATGGCTATAATCAAAAAGTGGAAAATAAGTGTTGGTGAGACTGAGGAGAAACTGGAACCCTCGTATATTGCTGGTGGAAACGTAAAACGGTGCAGCCACTGTGGAAAACAGTTTGGCAGTTGCTGAACAAGTTAAACGTAGAATTACCCTATGGTCCAGCAATCCACTCTGAGGTGTATACCCCAAAGAACTGAAAACGCATACTCAAACAAATACTCATACATGAATGTTCATAGCAGCGCTATTCACAACAGAGCCAAAATGTGGGAACAACTCAAATGTCCATCACACTGTGAACCAATAATCCAAGTGTGGTCTATTCGTGCAATGGAACATCGCTCAGCCATAAAAAGGAATGAAGCACTGACACGTGTCACGGCGTGGACGAGCCTCTAAAACACGATGCTCAGTGAAAGAAGGTAGACACGAAAGGTCACATACCGTATTATCCCATTTATATGAAACGTCCAGAATAGGTGAAGCCATAGAGACAGAAAGACTAACTGTTGCCAGGGGCTGGGAAGAAGGGGGAGTGGGGATGCCTGTTTAGTGGGTGTGGGATTTCCTTTCGGGATGAGGAAGACGTTATGGAACTAGATAGAGGTGATGGTTTCCCAGCATTGTGAATGTACTAAATGCCGCTGAATCGTATGCTTTAAAATGGTCCATTTTATGTGATGTGAATTTTACCTCAGCAGCAGCCACAACGAAGAGGTGCTGTGCTGCCTGAAACATGACGGACATCCCCCACCCCGCTGCACAGAGGGGTGAGACCCGACCGTGTTCTTGGAAGTGAAGTGCTGCACGGGTGCATCTGGGGCTCCATTTTAGTGGCATTTAACGTGTCTTGGTATGTCTGACAAATGGGGACTGGGTGGGGCCGTTGGAGGCCCAAGAAAGGGTCGGGCAGCCCTGTTAATCCAAGAAGAGCAGTGTTTCTGACTGCGGCCTTGTCGTCTGGAACAGCTGTGGCTGGAGACACACCCACACCTGCTGCTGAGCAGAGAAGCTGAATGTGAACATAATCTGTTTCTCTAAAATGTGGGGGCTCGCGCGGCCCTGTTTGGGAGCCCTCTCACAGAGGATAAGACGTGAAAGGGGAGTCATTCTCTCCCACTCTGCCAGGATGCTGTGGAGCTGTGACACCAGGAGGACCGGACCCCAGAGCGTTGGAGGCAGCCCCTCCTGGAGCAGCTGCTTCCTGCTGGGGCGGGACTCTGTGACCATGTGTAAGGCACCGCTGGGGGCTCCCAGAAATGCTTCAGAGCACTGTGTGGATAGTGGAGACCCCTGGGGCCCAGCAGGGCTCTGGGCCACTGAAATGATTAGTTATAATTATTCGTGTTAATTCAAATTACGTGGGTAGCAAACCCTCAGGTAATAGGAAGTTGTTGTTGTGAGTATTACAAGGATTCTTTTAAACCAGGCAGAACCCAATCCTGTGAGCAGAGGTGGAGTCCTGAACTTGGCATGCTGTCTAGAACACAGTAGGTCCTCAAGAATTTTTTTTTTTTGAGGAAGATTAGCCCTGAGCTAACATCTGCTCCCAGTCCTCCTCTTTGCTGAGGAAGACTGGCCCTGAGCTAACATCCATGCCCGTCTTCCTCTACGTTATATGTGGGACGCCTGCCACAGCATGGCTTGCCAAGCAGTGCCATGTCCACACCCGGGATCCGAACCGGCGAACCCCGGGCCGCTGAAGTGGAACGTGCAAACTTAACTGCTGTGCCACTGGGCCAGGCCCAAGAAATATTTTTTGAATAAATGAATGCTATTAGGTTGTGTAAGGTCTTTCTAACAGCCCAGATTTCTTTTCTTTTCCTTTGTGGAGGGGAATGGGAAGAATGGCACAGAGGAAAAGTGAACCAAATAGTCTTAGATTAGCAGATATCTTTCTCCTGTTTCCTTTCTTCACTAAACATAAAGGCCTATTCGGGGGCCATGGGGATGGGAAGGTGTTTAGAATGAATGCATACATGTGTGGCGACACTGAGGGACCACTGCTGGATGTGCTCTCTCTCTCTCGCTGTTAAAGTAACAACACAGGCTGGTGCGGGAGGGGGCTGCCTGTCTGTATCCCCTTAGGAAATCGTACAGTAAGGCAAGGGAAGTCTAGGGAGAGCTCTGCGAGTGCTGGCGCCAGCCAAGGAGGTGGTGCTGTGGGCAAGTGGGTAGGTGCCCAGGGAGAGGAGGGCCACGCCCAGCTGTGCTTCCAGCACAATTGCTCCCGAAGCAGAGAGAAGATGTGAGGTCCTCGCTTCCTGAGGCCTCCTAAGGACAGGGCCTTGTGGAGTGTAACCTAGCTGCTGTGTGAGTGCAAGTATGGGGTAGGGCGGGGCCTTGACAGTGAACTTGATGGTGGTCCGGGACTGTGGGGTCATAGCTCAGCCTCCTTACCTTTGAGCTTCTGTTATGACCGGTATGAAAAGGGATGGTGGTGACCATGATGATAAGAACCACACTTACACTGTGCATGTGACATTCCAGACACTGTTCATATAATAACTTAACTAATTTTCATATCAGTGTCACCAGGTGGGTGCTGTTATTATACCCATTTTACAGATGAGGAAGCTGAGGCATAGAGAAGTCAAGTCACTTGGTCATACAGCCAGTATTCGGAGGAGGCGGATTCAACCCTGGCCTCTGTCTTAACCACTGCGCTGGCCTCGTGGGCTCAGCATGAGGATGAGATGAGTGAACTTGTGGAGGGATGAGTCCAGTGTCTGGCACGGGATGACTGTCCAGAAAGTCGTCACAGCTGTCAGTATCAGTGTGAGAATCCAAACACACCAGTGGGGCTTCTCCAACTCTCTCACGTCACATGTGCTTGTGTCGTCTCCACTTTTAAAGGGGAGTGGTACATATCATGTTTTGCAACTGTCTGTTGAACTAGTGGGTCTTTACTTAGAACAAATATGAAAACCTTTGCGCTATATGGAAGGGAGAATTTGCTCAAGCCTTCCCTCATTCCACCCCAGCCCTGGGCCCCACTCAGCTGGGTGAGTTGACCCCCTCTCTGTCCCTCAGCCCCTGTGTTTCGCCCCCACTGAGGCACTGACCCCACATTTGTGTAACTGCCTGGTCCTGAGCCTGTCTCTCCCATTAGGCCTCAAAGGATCTGAGAGGTTCACAGAAGAACGCAGGATATGGCTGGTTCTCGGGGATGATTCTGAGGGGCCCTGGTGTAGAGACTGGAAAAGGTGGACAGCCCCCTCCCCGGCCCATTCTGGCAGTCCGCTTGTTAGAGCAAAATCCAGACGTCAGAGGATTTGACTTTGTGGGTTTCTTGCCCTGAAATAGAACGTGGGTCTGCTGTGCGGGGAAGAATGTTGTGATTCATATTTTCTGCTTATTTGGCTCCTGGCTGCATGGGAATTTGCATTGCTTAATGTCTGCCTTTTTCCTTGGGAATCAAAATAAGTTTCCTATTCAGTTATTAAGCAAATTTCACAGCCAAATAATCCTCTTATTTTTACAAGTGGGATTTCCCTTGGTGGAGGGTGTCTGGATTCTCTGAGTAGTTGATTCCCCTCATGTCCTCCGTTTCCACTCTCCTCGTCTGTCTGCACAGGAAGTTCAACTCCCTCATTCATGGATTAGGAACTTCTAAATGGCAGTTTGGGAGACGTTGACCTTGCAAGCCAGGGGTGCATTCTAAATGTTCACCAGCTGTGAGGTGAAGAATTTGCACCCCCTCCATGCCCTTCAATCCGTCAGCTTTGGACATAGTCGCACAAGCCACATCTTCAGTAGAGACAAAATGTGGAGGAAACAGAAGAGTGTTAGTGTGCTCTGTCTGGGCCGATCAGGAAATAAAACCCAAAGAACTCTGTTGCCCTTAAGGTGGAGCTTAAACCAGGCTTGTTGTCTGGGACGCCCAAAGCTTACGGTCAATTCATTTTCTTTCCAGTTGGTCCCATTTGTCCCATTGGACTGTAGGCTTCTTGAGGACAGGTCAGCCGGCTCTCCCTCTGTCCCTTCCTTTTTCCTGTACGCCATCATGTGTCCAACATGATGATTTAATATATATATAGTGAAACGATTACCACATTTGAGTTCATTAACGCATCCATTCCCTCACATAGTTACCTTTTTAACTGTTGAATTAATTTTTAAAATTTTATTTATCTTTATTTCTATTTTTTAATTGAGATAACATTGGTTTATAACATTACATAAATTTCAGGTGTACATCACATAGTTACCTTATTGTGTGTGAGAATGCTTAAGATCTACTCGCAGCAAATTTCAAGGCTACAAATACAAATATTATTAACAATAGTCACGATGCTGTACATAGATCCTCAGAACTTAGTCATCTTATAACTGAGAGTTTGTGCCTTTTGATCAACCACTCCCCATTTCCCCTGCCCCTGAAGCCCTGGCAGCCGCTGTTCTACTCTCTCTTCCTATAAGTTTGACTTTTTAAAAAATTTAGGTTCCACATACAGGTGATACCATACAGTGTTGGTCTTTCTCTGTCTGGCTTGTTCCTTTACCGTAAGGCTCTCCAGGCTCATCCATGTTGTTGCAAATGGCAGGAGTTCCTTAATTTTAATGGCTGAATAATATTCCATTATACATACACACACACCACATTTCCTTTTTTCCATTCATCTGTTGACGGACACATAGGTTGTTTCCACATCTTGGCTGTTGCGAATAGTGCTGCAATGAACATGGGAGTGCAGACATCTCTTCCGGATACCAATTTCCTTTTCTTCAGACATACCCAGAAGTAGGATTGCTGGATCCTATGATAGTTCTACCTCTAATTTTGTGAGGAAACTCCCTACTGTCTTCCATAGTGGCTGTATCAATTTACATTTCCACCAACAGTGCACAAAGGTTCCCTTTCCTCCACGTCCTCACCAGCATTTGTTCTCTCTTCTCTTTTTGATAATAACCATTCTAGCAGGTGTGAGGTGATATTTCACTGTGGTTTTGATTTGCATTTCACTGATGATTAGTGATGTTGAGCACCTTTTCCAGTATCTGTTGTCCATTTGTATATCTTTTTTGGAAAAATATCTATTCAGATCCTTTGCCCTTTTAAAAATCAAATTATTTGGCCATATTCATATCTTCTTTTGAGAAATGTCTGTTCATGTCCTCTGCCCATTTTTTGATCGGGTTGTTTGTTTTTTTGTTGTTAAGCCGTGTGAGTTCTTTGTATATTATGGAGATTAACTCTTTGTCGGATAAGTGGCTTGTAAATATTTTTTCCCAATTAGTGAGCTGTTTTTTTGTTTCAATCCTGTTTTCCCTGCCTTAAAGAAGCTCTTTAGTCTGATGAAGTCCCATTTGTTTATTCTTTCTATTGTTTCCCTCAACTGAGGAGTTATAGTGTCCGAAAAGATTCTTTTGAAACTGATGTCAAAGAGTGTACTGCCTATATTCTCTTCTAGAAGACTTATTGTTTCAGGCCTAATCTTTAGGTCTTTGATCCATTTTGAGTTTATTTTGGTGTGTGGTGAAAAAGAATGGTCAATTTTCAATCTTTTGCATGTGGCTGTCCAGTTTTCCCAGCACCATTTGTTGAAGAGAGTTTCTTTTCTCCATTGTAGGCCCTCTGCTCCTTTGTCAAAGATTAGCTGTCCATAGATGTAGTTTGTTCTTTTTTTCCTAATACCTTGAGGTGTAAACTTAGGTTGTTTATTTGAAGTTGTCCTTTTTTCTTAATGTAGGCATTTAATTAGAACTGCTTTCGCTTCATCCCATAAGATTTAGGATGTTGTGTTTCCATTTTCATTTGTGTCAAGATACTTTTTAGTTTTCCTTTTAGTTTCTTCTTTGACCCACTGGATGTTTAGGAGTGTGATTTGATTTCCGCATACTTGTGAATTTTTCAGCTTTCCCACTTTTATTGATTTCTAGTTTCATGCCATTGTGGTTGGAAATGATACTTGATTTGATTTCAGTCTTCCTAAATTTGTTAAGACTTGTTTTGTGACCTAGTGCTTGATTTACCTTAGAGAATGTTTTGTGTGCGCTTGAGAAGAATGTGTATTCTGCTGCTTTTAAACGGAGTGTTCTGTAGATGTCTATGAGGTCCATTTGGTCTAAATTATAGTTCAAGTCCAACATTTCCTTTTGATTTTCGGTCTGGATGATCTATCCATTGTTGAAAGTGGAGTGTTGAAGTCCCCTAGTGTTAGTGCATTGCTGTCTGTTTCTGCCTTCAGATATGTTAATATTTGCTTGTATTTAGGCACTCCGATGTTGGGTGCATCTATATTTACAATTGTTACAGTTTCTTGATGAATTGATCCTTTGATCATTACACAATGACCTTCTTTGTCTCATGTTGCAGTTTTTACTTAAAGTCTGTTTTGTCTGATATAAGTACAGCTACCCCTGCTCTCTTTTAGTTTGCACAGAGTATATTTTCCATCTCTTTACTTTCAGCTTCCGTGTGTATTTAAGGCTGATGTGAGTCTCTTGCAGGCAGCATATATTGGATCTTTTTTTAGAACTCCATTTAGCCACTCTCTTCCTTTTGATTGGAGAATCTAATCCATTTATATTTAAAGTAATTATTGATAGGTAAGGACCTAGTATTGCCATCTTGTTAGTTGTTTTCTGGTTGTTTTATAGTTCCATTATCCCTTTCCTCCTCTCCTGCTGTCTTCCTTTGTGATGATTTTACCATAGCAGAATGCTTTGATTTCTTTCTCTTTTTCTTTGGTGTACCCGTTGTAGGTTTTTCTCTGTGATTACCGTGAGGCTTACATAACCGTCTTGTGCTTGTAACTGTCTATTTTAAGCTGATAACAACTTAACTTTGATCACATACAAGAACTCTACCCTTTTACTCTTCCCCTTTTATATTTTTGATGTCACAATTTACCTCTTTTTATATTGTGTAGCCATTAACAAAATGGTTATAGCTGTAGTTATTTTTAACTGGGCACCAGGGAGTCCAGGCCACCCAGAAATTCAGGCCACCTGCTCTTGGTGTTTCATGGGGAAATTGGTGCAGATGAAACAGAGAGCCTGACCAGTTTTCACAGGCAACGTCCCTCAGGATCTATCCTATTTGTTAGACAAGCAGCATTCAGTAGTGGAAGGTTGCTCGTTATTAACCACCTCAGGTGCCGCTGCTGCTCATGTTGAGCTTGCAGAATTAACTGTGTTATTGTTGGGTCCCTGGAATTGTTAGGCTTGCTTGGCAGCCCAGACTGATGGAAACTGTCTCAGCACTTTGCTAGCCCATTGCCAAGCTGAGACTCACCTGGCTTTGGTGGAGAGGGGCTGAGGTCAGAGTTAGCACAAGGCAGGTCTTTTGTGGCAGAGCGTTCATGGTGTCTGTGTATTTTAACATTATTAGAACCAAGGTGATTGATCTAAGCTCGTGCTCTCCAATAGAAATAAAATGCCAGCTATGTATGTAGTTTAAAATTTTCTGGTAACTCTATTTAGAAAACTAAAAAGACCAAGAGAAATGAAAACATATGTCTCCACAAAATCTTGCACACGAATGTTCATAGCAGCGTTACTCATCATAGCCAAAAGGGAAGCAACTCAAAAGTTTACCCACTGATGAATGGAGAAAGAAAATGTGGTCTGTCCGTACCATGGAATATTATTTGGCAATAAAAAGAAATGAAGTACTGACACATGCCATAAAATGGATGAACTTTGAGAACATGCTAAATGAAAGGGGCAAGACTCAAAAGACCCCATATTGTATGCTTCCACTTCTATGAAATGTCCAGGACAGGCAAATCCATAGACACAGAAAGTGGAGTAGTGGTTACCAGGGGCTGTGGGGAGAAGGAAATGCTGGGTGACTGCTAATGGACACAGGGTTTCTTTTCAGATTGGTGAAAATGTTCTAAAATGATTTGTGGTGATGGTTGCACAGCTTTGCGAATATACTAAAAACGAATGAGTTGTACACTTTAAATGAGTGAATTGTATGGATGTGAATTATATATCAGCACAACTGTTTTTAAAAAGTAAAAAGAGGTAAAATTAATTTTACCAATATTTTATTTAAATCAAAATATGCAAAATAGTATCATTTAAAGATGTCATCAATGTAAAATATTCTTAATGAGATGCTTCACGTTCGTTTTTGGTACCAGATTCTTGAAACCTGGTGTGTATTTTACAGGTACACATCACCTTGGACTAGCCATGGATCAACTGCTCAGGAGCCACATTTGCTCAGCGGCTTCCTCATGAAGGTGCAAATCTAGGCAGTTCATAGCCTAGCATCTCTCTGTCTTCCTTCTCTCCTTCCTTCACAAACTCAAACAGGTCTAGGTTCAGATCATATTTTTGCCACTTATCAGGAGTATAACTTTGAGTCTGTTAGTTAATCGTTCTAGATGAGTTTTCCTTCCTGTGAAATGGGCACAATTAAAGAGGGATCTTGGTCAGGGTGAATCAAGAGAATCACTGTAAAGGTAGAATGGTGCTTGGCGTGTAGTGTTTAATCAGTGTTACTTCTTATCATTTCTTGATCCCACGGGACAGGACAGCCTGTGTACTCAGATGGGAAAGACTTGGAGCCAGAGAACCTGAGCTCAAACCCTGGTCCTGTCACGCTCAAGCTGGCTTGTGGAGGAGCCTGCATTCCTGCACACCCACCGCCCCTTCGGAGGGAGTCTACTCTGAGTTACCCCACTTGCACCTTAGGACCCAGGATATGCTTATTGGACAGGAGACAATGTCCAGGCTGGCTAGAGGACTGTGAGGTGGCCAGGTGAGAAATTCAACCCACAGGGAGACTGGGCACCAACTGATCCGAATTGTTCTTTTGCAGAATTCCTTTGCAGAATTTGAGACATGGCGAAAGGATTAGTGTCAGTATTGGGGGCGGAAGCAGAGAGACACACAGAAGGAGAATTCTAAGTAGAAGCCTTGAGTCAACATTGGCCATGGGTGAGTAGGAGGCATGAATTCACAGAAATTATGAGTCAGCAGAAACGGATAGAGCATGGAGTGGGGGTAGCAGAGGAAGAAGACAAGACCCAGAGACGCTGAGTCACCGCGATGGCGGTACCCAGGGTACCGAGCGAGGAGGCCCCCTGAGTGGGGCGCCTGAGAGTGCTCCCACTGAGTTACAGAGCTGCTGTGGGGCGGCTGGAGTTACTGCTGTAACCCGAAACTCGTCCAGCCTCTGGGAGCCCTGGTTGGGTGGCTAAAACTTTGGTCTTCCTAATCTCCTAATGAACTCGAGGTTGTTTCTCTTCCTTGCAACCTGCAAGAACCTGACCTGTACACCAGCCATGTCCAAACTCCTCTGAGACTCAGTTGCCTCCCCTGGGAAATGGGGACAGCTGTTGCTTTGGGTTGTTCAGCATGTCTTGCTGGGGTGATGACTTTTGTCTGACACTTCGCAGTTCTGGGCCTGCCAGTCATGGGAGCACCCCCCGACAAGGTGGCCGTGTAATCCAGGCTGGCCCTGTCAGACTCTCCAGGGCAGAGATTTGCTTCGGAAGCAGAGACACCTCTGGAGCAGGGTTGGAACCCCCGAGATTGTTCCTGGGTTCCTCTGGCTGGGATCTTCTGAGCCATCCTGGTTCCTGTTTTCCAAGGCCTGTTTATTCAGGAGTTTCCCAATTGCCTTGACAGATCCCCTATTCCTGTTTGAGCAATAACGTAGACTGGACCCACACTGTGCAAGGTTGCTCTGAAGTGAAATAAGTGACTCCTAGACAGGCCCTCCTGTCTGTTGTTCCCTCCCTGTGCTCTCGCTCCACCTGACACGTCTCCAATGCTTACCTAACATCTCTGGGCTCAGTGTCCCCGAAGTAGCCCAGTGTTTTCCCCCTTTGAGAGAAGACGCTAAGCCTAAACCAGCCCCCAGTGTGCCGTGGGCTTTGCCTAGTCCTTGCCAGGTGCCTCTTCCTCACGCTTCAGCTTCTCTTCTGCATAATGTGAGAATAGGGGGTGACTGGGATCCACGGCAAATGAGGGCTCCTCTCTGCAGTACCACAGCGCTCCCTGTAGGCGGCAGCATATGACCACAAATGTCCTGGAGTGTCGGTCCAGAGCTCAAGACGAGACTGAAGAGAGGTCTTGGCCAGACGCTGCGGAAGAGCGTTTGTTAGCGTGAGGAGCGGAGGGTGCGGGAGGGAGCGGGAAGGAAGGTGGGCGTGTCGCTGGCCTTGAGGCAAAAAGAGACTGGGTCTGAGGTTTGGAAGACGGAAGTGGTGGTATACCCAATCCCTCCACCCATCTGTCCAGCCGTCCAGCCAGCAAATATTTTTGAGCACCTGCACGGGGCTCTGGGGATGCTTCAGTGAACAAGACGGACGCAGACAGTCCCGGTCCTCACTGAGCTGGTACCTGAACTTAGAACCATCGTTTTTTTCCAACAGCCATTATGGGGCACACCCCTTTGCCTTCTGGGCTGGTTTCCCCCACTGCAAGATGGGATAATGAACTGCGTCCCTCACAGGTCTGTGGAGAGGCTTAGGTGCTGGCACCCGCTCTGCGCCTCTTCCCTTCCCTCAGCCCCACCCCTCCCTTCTCAGGAGCTGAAAACGCCGCTGAGCCCTGCGGTCATGGGGGGGGGGGGGGGGGCGTCCACCCTCCCGCAGAGTCTGGTTAAGGCCTTAAACTTGAAGGGATCCTCCAGGCCTGTGGAGACCTTCTAAACCTCGGAGTTTTGAATTTGATGATTTGTATCTATTCCAGGTTCCAGCAAAAAAAATGTTTCTAAGGAAACAAGTTGGAGACGATTTTTACTGATATACAAGCTGATATACATATACATGTGTACATACCCATACATATCTACATACACTGATATATATCATGTACACACATATGTGCACTGACGTCAGCATGCTTGATATACATACACATGTATACAGTCCGCATACAGACACACTGATATATATCACATATACATACATATGTACACACAGATACACTGATATATATCATATACACACATATGTGCACTGACGTCATGTATACAGTCCGCATACAGACACACTGATATATATCACACATACATACATATGTACACACATATACACTGATACATATATACACACTGCTTTAGATATTATGCATACATATACACACCATATATGGTGATATTTATATATACACACATATATGTGTACACACATGTGTATACATAGATATATATCATGCAGACACATATACACATGCACGTACTGGTATGTATCGTATGCACACATATACACACACTGATATATATCATACATGCACACTGATATATATGCTGGTAGACGTACATATATACCTACATATGTATACACATGCACACTGATATAGATCATAGATGCTCATATTCATATATATACATATATGTTTATATATGTATACACATTGCAGGCACACATATATACATACTGATATGTAGCATGTATACACACTGCTGTATAGCATACATGCGGATACACGTATACATATATACATATACATGTATATACATACACACTAATATATCAGATATACTGATATGCATAAACATGCACATGCATATTCCCGCTGATATGTATCATGTATACACACATACACATACACATGAGAATAACTGGAACTACCTTTTTTAAGTCAAGATTGCTTTTATCTTTCTAGCTGATTGTAGAGACCTTTGGGCCTGCAGGAATGCCTCTATTACTAGCATTTCTAATATTATTACCCTGTTTCTAGTATTATTATTCCCTGCCCCGTCCCTTCTTAGTGTAGACAGATGTCATCTGGGGGCCTTTTTGTGCCTTGTGATCTGAATAAAATCCCCCAAATGTCCCTTCTTCCGCCCCCGCCTCTGCCCAGTGTCTGAGGAGGTCTCAAAGTTAGGCTTTCTGCTAACTCCCAGCTTTCTCTGCCTCAGGGGCTCTTTCTTGGTGGGATGCCTCTGACCTGCAGCGTATCATATTCTTCGTTGTTTAAAAACATTTTTTTTTTAACAGCAATAACAACCACAAGAAATTATTGACACACTTCATACCAGGCCTCTGTGAGTTTGGCAGACCCTTGGGAGGCTTTGGGAGGCGTCCTGAAAGGAATGACATCTGAGAGCCCTGGCTGGTCATCCCCCTGTTGCTCTGCCCCCATCTCTCACCTCCTCTCCTTGTTTGCTGACTTGCACCAGGTGCACCATGTCCTTCTCTGTCCTTTAGGCCTGCCCTATCGCTGCAGGACTCAGGCCTCTTTGAAGTTGGGGTGCCAGCTGGCAGCAAACCCCCTGGAAATTCATGTGGGGTGATTACATGCACAGGCTCTGAGGTCAGATGTTTGACCTGAGAAAGTGGGAAAAGGGGAAAAAGGACAGCCTGGGGGAAGAAAACCATCAAGAGCTGGCTGTGACCACTTGAGTTTGTGATGCCAAAGTAAACATCCTGGGTCTGGCATCCAGGGGAGAGGCCGGGGGTGGGGGTGAAGATTCAAGAGTCTCATCGTGATTAAAGGGTCCCTGCAGCCTGGGGAACGGACCCATCTCTTAGGAGCAAGTGCCCTCTGACCTCCAGGCCCTGGAACACGCCTTGCCTTCATGCTCCTTCCTCCCTTTGCCTGGCCAGCTCCCGGCTTCCTGTGGAAGTCTTTCCATGTGCCCTGGGCTGCATTAGGTGCTTTGTTGACGTGCAGGAGGTCCAAGGCAAATGTGCTTTCTTTTCTTAGACTCCTCTTACGTAGGTTGGCTTGAGGACCAAGCATCCCAGTGACAACATTGCTTTGATTCTCTCCTTCTCAGTTAATTGACTTAGATCTTGTGTTAAGAGACCCTGCCTGCAGGTGCTGGAACCTATTAGGAACTCTCTTTTAACAAGGCAGAGTGGGACGGTTAAAGACTATTTATTTCTCCTCATCTGGCATGTGCAATCTAGGACTTTTGTGGTCTGCCTTGGGGCACCAAGAGGCGTGGCCTATTGGAATATCAAATACAAGACCCAGTGGCGAATGTGGAATAGTGGTTTGAAAGGGCAGGCTCAGAGAGGTGAAGTGACTTGCCTGAGGCTGTGCAGCTAATTGGGTCAGAGGCAAGATTTGGACCCAAATGTGTCTCACCTGGTGCTGGGTTCTTTTCAGTACAGGATTCATCCAGCCCCACACACCTATTCTAGAAGAAGGGAGGTGGGTTAGTGGCACAGGAGAGGAGCTTGTTGGGTGGGACTGCAAGCTGGTGCTGGATCTCATGGGGCCTTTGGGGTGAGTAAGTGGCAGGAGACGTCCCCAAACTGAGATGCAGGTCCAAGACTGGAGGAGGGAGGAGGTGACAAGGAGAGGGCCCTGGTCAGGGGCATCCGTTTGCCAGCAGAAGGGGGAGGTGGGAGAAGGGAAGCGGCGCTCAGCCGGGACTGTAAGAAGTTCCAGATTTTGGTTAGAAGTTGGAAAGTGGCAGCAATTCCTATTTCAATGGAAAACCGGAGGGAGATAGGATTTTACTTTTTAAAACAGAGACAAATGTAGAATTTGCAAAGGAAGCAGTGGTCTGCAGAGTGGGGCTGGAAGACACCAAATAAATGTGTGGTATTCTCCAGAAATAGGTCTTAAAATTCATTCGGAGTAGGTCAGAGCCCAAAGCTCTTCAAAATGGGGGCCTCCCGAGGAGCCACCAGGGTACCAGAGGAAGAGATTAGATGCTGGAGGAAATGTAAGAAAGGAAACCAAAACTCCAACAGGAAAGTCCATCACCAGCATCATCACTGGCAGCAGCAACTAGAGCCATCTATTTTTTTTCATGCTTGCTGTCTCCTCAGCAAGTCTTTTTTTATGCTTTTTTTTTGGTGAGGAAGACTGGCCTTGAGCTAACATCTGTTGTGAATCTTCCTCTTTTTTTTTTTCTCCCCAAAGCCCCAGTACACAGCTGTGTATCCTAGTTGTAAGTCCTTCTAGTTCTTCTGTGTGGGATGCCGCCACAGCATGGCTTGACGAGTGGTGTGTAGGTCTGTGTCCAGGATCCGAACCAGTGAACCCTGGGTCACTGAAGCAGTGTGCATGAACGTAACCGCTACACCACCAGGCCAGGCCCTAGAGCCATCTTTTAAACCTCCAATGACTTCCTATCTCCTTCAGAATTAAAGCCAAGTCTTTTCCCCATGCCCTCTGGCTCTCCATCACCTCTCTGACCTCACCTCCTACTTCTCTTCTCTCCCTCCCACCTCCCCAGCTGCACCAAGCCCATTGTTGCTCCAACATACCAGGCCCCCTCCTGCCCCAGGACACTTGCACTTGCTCTCTCCTCTGCCTGGAATGCTCTTCTCAGACATCCTCATGGCTTCCTCCATCACTTCCTTCAGGCTTTCTCAACAGTCACCTTCTCAACAAGGCTGTTTACATTTGCAACACTCCTTCTCCCTCCCCTCGCTCCTGGGAATCCTTCTCTGCTTCTTCATCGGAAATTTTCCCTGGTGAGAAGATGGACTTCTCACCCTCTTCACACTCTGTATTTTTGTTTCTTGTGTACTTGTTCTTGCATGAGGGAATCAGGGATGAGGGTTCATACATCAGAGCTGTGGGCCGAAGCAGCGTGTCTAATATGGCTGGTCCTTGGGAGTTCTGTCCTGAGGGGGTCTGGATTTGTGGGTCCCCAGGCCTAGGGTGGGACACTCCACTCCTTGAACTAATACCTGGGTGGGTATTAGTCCAATCCCACTTCTGTGGAAACCACTTGTGATCACCGCTAATGGGGTAAACAGACCTGCTTCTTTAATCACTAACGAAAAGATCCTGGTCCCTGTAAACAAACCGCTCACAATTTATTCACTGGGAAGAAAGAAAGACATATGGAAAGAAGGAGTTGCTTTCTTAGGGGGTGGAGTGTCAAGGCGCTAAATTTGAGTTACTCAGAGTAATTGACTCACGATGCTCCATGTCAGGGAAATTACATTCAATCAGGAGCTGTCTATATGATCTCCCACTAATTGTCACCTGGTGCCGTGGTGGGATAATGCGTTTTGGGGCACAAGGGACTTGGGTAGGGTGAGCCAAGACAATCATTTTGGTCTTTGATGGGGTATGTTGAATGTCAGCATCCTTCTTCTTGTTGGAAGGCCCCTTCTTTAGCCAGAGTTTTGTTGATCCAGAGGGTGCTGGGCCAGGGAAAACATGGAAGGATGCAGACCTGAGATTAGGCCCCCGGGCCTGGACATGAAGGGCCAGACGCTGCCCACTTGATGGTATATGTTCTTGGACTCCTTACTCCCCACACAGAATTCGTTGTCAAATCCGTCAGTTTTGCCTCCAAAGCATCTCTCGGTTCTGTCTACTTCTCTCCATGTCCACTGCCACTGTCACCTCTCACCTGGTGACCATGGTGAGGCCTAGCTGGCCTCTTTGCTTCCTCTCTTGTGCACCTCCTTCATTTGCCACCCAAGAGGATACAATGTGACAGCAACAGTCCCCTGCTCTACACACTTCAGTGACTCCCATTGCCTTGAGGATCAAAGCCAAAATCCTCAACATGGCATGAGATATCCTACACCATCTGGCTCCTGCCCACTTCTTGGCCTCATCTTTCATCCCTTCCTCCAGCCCAACTCAAAGACCAGCTTCCTATGTAGGCCGTGTGGCCACGCCCTCGTTTTTTCCTCTAGGACTTTGACCTTGCTGTTGTTTCCTTTGCACAGAATGATCCAGGGCAAGTGCTAGTCATCCTTTAAGTCTCATCTCAGACATCACTTTGTCCAGGAAGCCCTGTCTGACATCACCTTTCCATCCACCCCAAGGGATGGGTTAGTGTAGCCGATTGCATTTTCCAAAGATGGCGGCAACAATGTCTCTCATCCCACATGCTCTTCTCACAAGTTGACCTTGACATTCCTTCCATTGAGGGGTGGGACTTATGTCCTGTCTGCTTGAATTTGGCCATAGCTTTGTGACTGCTTCCATCCAAACAGTACAGCAGAAGTGATGCTATGTGACTCCTGAGGCTGGAGTGCAAAATCACCACACACTTCCATCTTCCCTTGGGACCCAATCCCAGGCTGTGAGGAAGCTCGAATTAGCCCATGTGGAGACACTTCATGGAGAGGCCTGTAGGTGTTCTGGACAATAGCCCAGTGGAGGGCCCGGCCAACAGCCAGCATCAACCACAAGATGATTCCAGATGGCCACCTAGTCCCCCCCAACCCTTCAGATTTCTCAGCTGAAGCTTCAGACATCATGGAACATCCCTAGTTACACTGTCTGAATTCCTGACCCAAAGAATCCATAAGCATAAAAAAATGGCTATTTTATGCCACTAAGCATTGGGATGGTCTGTTTTGCAGTAATCGCTGACCAGAACGGGAAGGAACTCCTTGCATCGTCCACAGCTCTTCCCCTATGCAAATACTGCATTCTCATCGCCTTGTCTTTCTCCTCCTCTGGACTGTGTCTTCTGTGAAGTCTCCTGTTTGGGTTCATTTCCCCTGTATCTAGTACAACCCATAGAAGGCACTGGAATATTTTTTAAAATACTAATTTTTAGAATCAATTTTAATTGCTTGCGTAAAATATAAATACATTTTCCTCCTTAAAAAAGAATACATGGGCCGGCCCCGTGGCCGAGTGGTTAAGTTCACGCGCTCTGCTGTGACGGCCCAGGGTTTTACCGCTTTGGATCCTGGGCGTGGATATGGCACCGCTCGTCAAGCCATGCTGAGGCAGCGTCCCACATAGCACAACCAGAAGGACCCACAACTAAAAATATACAACTATGTACCAGGGGGCTTTGGGGAGAAAAAAGAAAAATAAAATCTTTTTTTTTTTTGAGGAAGATTAGCCCTGAGCTAACTACTGCCAATCCTCCTCTTTTTGCTGAGGAAGATTGGCCCTGAGCTCTAACATGTGTGCCCACCTTCCTCCACTTTGTATGTGGGACGCCTACCATAGCATGGCTTGTGAAGCAGTGCCATGTCTGCACCCGGGATCCAAACTGGAGAACCCCAGGCCACCGAAGCGGAATGTGCACCCTCAACCGCTGTGCCACCGGGAGGCCCGGAAAAATAAAATCTAAAAAAAAAAAAAAAAGAATACAAGCAAAAGTCCCTTTAGCCTCCATCCCTTATTTCCACCCCTCACTGTTATGAACGTGGTATGTATCCTTAAGGACCTTAAAATCCTTTTACACACATTTGTATGTGTCTTTATATTGTTTTAAAAACCCAAAGATATGCCTGTCTTTTATATTTTGCAGCTTGATTCTTCTCACCCAATAATGTATTTCTGACACCAACCCTTCCTGGTGCATGTAGATCTAGTCAATTGTCTCTTAGCTTCTGTGTAGCATTGCATCATTTTTCTTTTTCAAGCTATTTGTGCATTGACGGAAGTTTTGGTTGTGTCTACTTCCTTGCTATGCCAACAGCACTTCCGTTAGCTTACCTCATGCCCACACGGAGGGATTCCTGAGGCCAGTGCTTCTCAGCTTGGCTAGAGGCAACATCACCTGCAAGCTTTTACAATCACACCAATGCCCCGCCCGCCTCCACCAAGATTCTTTATTTCTTAAGATTGTAAGATTTTCTGAAATCTTAAAAGATTTCAATTGACTGATCTGGAGGTTAGCTCCAGTGGTTTTAGAAGCTTCCAGGTGGTTTGACTGTTCATCCAGGGTTGAGACCTGCTGTTCTGGGGTGTCCACTGGGGCTGGAGGTGGCAGGATCATTCAGTCAAATGAGATGCACAACCCCATTTTTGCTTGGCTCTGCCCAGTTGCTTTTCAAGGTGGCTGACCTGATTTGCATCCCTACTGGCAGTTTGTGAGCGAATGATGAGTGTTTTGCATGAACGAGTGAACGCAAGTTGCTGCCGCACACTGAACCAGAGCCCTCGTACACTGTACAAAGAGCCTCCGAGAGGCCCATCCCCTGGGCTACAGACCACAAACTTTGGGGCTGCGGCAGGTTGGAAATACCTTGTGTCCCTAGGTGGCAGTGTGGTACAGCTGCAAAGGTGCTGGGCTGGGAACAGAAACCCATATTCTAGCTCAGACCCAGGCCCTACCTCCCTTGGTGTCTACCCAGTTACTTTCCCACCCTGGGCCTCACTGTCCCTATCCTCGAAGGGAGGAGAGGTGCCACACCGCTCAGGGTGCCTGTACACGCTCACTGTCAGTCCGTGGTCAGAGCGCGGCTCCAGAGCCTGGTTCTTAATCTCTTCTGTGCCTGGGCCCCTTCTCAGAGTGATGTCTTTTACTATAGAATCCAAAGGATTGTGAAGGCAACCAAATATATACAACTATTTCGGTTTTATTGAGGTTTAATTGACAAAATTGTAAGATATTTAAAGTGTACAACGTGATGATTTGATATACGTACACATTCTGAAAGGATTCCCCTCATTGAGTTAATTAACACGTCCATCACCTCATATATTTACCTATTTACCTTTTTCTTTTTTTGGGTGAGAACATTTAAGTTCTACTCCCTTAGAAAATTTCAATTATACGCTATAGGGTTATCAACCATAGTCGCCATGCTGTGCATCAGATCCTCAGACCTTACTCATCTTACAACTGAGAGTCTGTACCCTTCAGCAGCATCTCCCCGTCGCCCCCAGCCCAAAGTTTTTGGCAACCACTTTTCTACTCTGTTTCTATGAGTTTGACCTTTTTTATTTTTTTTTTAGATTCCACATATAAATGGACCATGCAGTATTTGTCTTTCTCTGTCTGGCTTATTTCAGGCAACCAGTTATATTGAAAAAGAGTTATCAAAGTATTACAAAGCCTAAGTGTGATACAGCAGTACGTGTGCTTCTTTATTAACACACCACGTAACAAGACCCCGTGGTGGGTCGGCTATGTTATTATGGTTGTAATTTCAAGGCAGTGATGAGTGTAAATGATATTCCATGATAACTGTGACAAATGTAATGGGACATGAAAATATCTTTGATTCCAGTTGGTGGCAAAGTCACGGGGGCTGCTGACGCTTCTCCAGTTCGTCGCCTGCATTCATGGTGGAAGGAAATGCAACGTTTCAGTTAGATGTCAGGAGAATTAAGAGGGAATGTTTTTTTCCCATCCAAGTTCACTGACTCCGAGGTTACAGGCTCATGGGCCCCAGGTTCAGAGCCCTCAATGGAGTTAGGAAGACTCAGGTTCAATCCCTGCCCTGTAGCTTCCTGTGTGGGACATTTGTGTGAATCGCTTTTCCTCCCTGTGCCTCAGTTTCCTCCTCTGTAAAATGGGCATAAGACTAGTGAGCTGATAGAGCTGCTGGGAGGAGTCAAGCTGATAAACGAAATTCAGCACACGGTTCTTTATTTAAAATTCCATTTTGTTGTGGTGAGAACATTTAACAGGAGATCCACCCCTGACAAACAAGAAGACAACAAATCTTGACGAGGATGTGGACAAATTGGAGCCCTTGCACACTGTTGCTGGGAATGCAAAATGGGAAACAGTGCGGGGCTTCCTCAAGAAATTCAAAATAGAACTGCTATATGATCCTGCAATCCCACTTTTGGATATTTATCCAAAAGAATCAAAATCAGGATTTTGAAGAGACATCTGCACCCCATGTTCATGGCAGCATTATCCACAACAGCCAAGACGGGGGAACAACCTAAGTGCCCATTGAGAGACGTGTGGATAAAGAAAACGTGGTATGTACATACAAAGGAATACTACTCAGCCTTGAAAAAGAAGGAAATTCTGGAATATGTGCCACCGTGGATGAACCTTCTCGACATTTATTGAGAACCTTCTATGTGCTCGGGCTGTGCTTCTAGGTGCTGGCGATCCTACCGAAGAAGAGAAGCAAAACCCCAGCCCTCAGGGAGTTTACAGTCCAGGGGCAGAGACAGTGAACAAGTAGGCAAAGCAATATATATGATTTCAGATTGTAACACGGGCTGGGAAGAAAACAGAACAGGTGATATGCTAGAGAACAAATGGCCGGTGCAGGCAACAACAGATCGAATAATCAGGGAATCATAACACACAAAAGTAAATTACATTAATGTATCGGAGGAGAGAATGTATTTGGAATACTTGGCACAGCACTCGCACAAGGTGTAGTCCTGACAGATGCTAGGCGTGCTGATGATGAAGATGCCGCCTCTCCTGTTAGCCCAGCAGTTCCCTGGGGCCACAGACCTCCAGCTCACCGTGGCTGGTGCTGGCGCTGCCCACTGTACCCCTGGCCGGCTGAGCATTCGGCGATGGAAGTGGGCAAGAGAAGGCAACAGCGCTGTCAGAACTGGATCTGAGGGAAGCAGGTCTGATTAGAGGAAGATAAAGTCTTCTCTCGGCTGTGTCTTGCGGGGAGAGCTAAGCAATCAATAGGTCTCCCAGATCAGTGGAGGGTGCTGGGAATCTGGCAGCACAGGGCTTTCTAATTAAACCTATAACTGCGAGAAAAGGTAACTGCCTTATTTCTGCAGCTTGTGTTTCTGCCTGCCTGCCAGAAACTGAACAAATCAATGCACCTAAAGTTTCCGAGGATCTTGGCGAGGTGGCCTCCGGTTTCACCCTGCTGGGATGAACACCTGGATGGCCAGGATGTCAGACACCAAGGCTGGAGCCTCAGGTGTTATCTCTGGCATTAAAACACCCACAGCAGGTGTGATTTTCAATTGCACTTTCTAGGAAGATGATGGCCCTTCCCAGCCAGCAATGATTTGTCTCCCAAATCACCGTCTGCCCAAAGGTGTCAGCATTACTTAAAAAATATATGTATATATTTTTCATAATTTTAAAGATTTTATTTTTTTCTTTTTATTTCCAAAGTCCCCTGGTACATAGTTGTGTATTTTAGTTGTGGGTCCTTCTAGTTGTGGCATGTGGGATGCTGCCTCAGCATGGCCTGATGAGCGTTGCCATGTCCGTGCCCAGGATTTGAACTGGCCAAACCCTGGACTGCCAAAGCAGAGTGCACGAACTTAACCACTCGGCCATGGGGCTGGCCCCGAAATATTTCTTTTTATTATAAGGTAGAGCTTTGCTACTTAAGGTGTGGTCCACGGACCAGCAGCATCAGCATCACCTGCTTGAACTATGTCAGAAGTAGAGAATTAACAGGCCCTGCCCCAAACCTACTTTGTTAGAATCTGCATTTTAGCAAGATCCCAGGAAATTCACGTACACATTGAAGTGTGAGCAGCGCTGAAATATGAGACCTGTAAGACAAACGTGCTCCATGCCAAGGTGCAGGCCTTATTTAAATCCCGAAAAGAAAAGTTCAAGAAGTATGACATTCATGAGACAATTTGAACACTTACTGGATATTTGAGGACAATAAGGAATTATTAATTTGTCAGGTGTGATAATGATAGCATGGTTGCATTCAAAAAGAGCTCTTCTCTTTTAGAGTTACACTTGAAAAATACTTACAGGTAAAATAATGTCTTGTCTGCCATTTGTTTCAAAATACTGGTGGATGTGGAGCCTGTGGTGTGGACAGGGCGGGCCTGGCCCCGGGTTGGTGGTTTGGAGACCTGGGTGTGGCACATGAAGATGCAGTATACTGGTTTGTTTACTTAGGGTATGTTTAAAACTCTCCGTCATAAAAAGTTAAGACTATGAAATGTAACCTTCATATAGAAAGTGCATAAAACATGAAGACGTAGTGAATGAATAATTAATTCAAGTGAACATCATTGCCAGCCACGCCCCTCCCTCACCAGAACCCCTTCCCGAAGGGAACCCCTTCCCTCCCAGTCTCTCGGCAGTTCTCACCCGGCTGCCTAAGGAATCACCTGGGAAGACTTTACAAAATAATGATGCTGACACCCTCCAGACCAATGAAAGCTGAGACACGGTGGTGGGGGGGGGGGCCGGGGGGGGGGAAACAGGGTGGAGCATCACAGGTGATTCTAATGAGCATCACAGTTGGGAATCAATGAGCTTCTCTGCTTTTCAGGTAATGATGTCTCTGTGCTTGAGTTTTTTAACGAACTTACGGCTCCATTCATTGCATCAAACAGGCCACTTCAGATTGCTTCTCATCGAGGACTGGGGTGCTGGACTGTTCTGTAAACAAAGGTTACATTTGGCAGTGGACAATGCAACCCAGTTTTGAAAATAGTGACAGTAGACACCTCTTACTGAGGGCTGTCTGCGTGCCTGGCACTGTGGTGGGTACTTTATGTGCATTTATTACATTGAATCCCCACCACTGTGGGGTGGGCATCACTACCCCCATTTTATTGATGAAGACATGAGGCTCAGGGGAACTGTGTGCCCTGCGCAAGGTTGCTCAGTTTAGAAAGTGCAGAGTGTCTGGCCCAACGCTCTTCACCAGCATGTCATGCTGCTCGTGGAGGATCTTGAGAGAAGAGTTTAGGACCATCTGATAACAGATGAAGAACCGAAAGCAAACAGTGAGTCTTTACCACTCAAGTTACGTGCCTTGGGTAAAAATCACTTCGAGCTGACTTTCCACGCAGGTCAGATGGGGACATTGCTGCTCTGTGTTCTCCAGTTAGCAACCTCTTACTCATCTCTCAAAGGCGCGTCAGTTGTCACAGGATGAGGAGGCAGGAAATGCCTCTGCATTTCAGGTGACCTCCTCCAGCCTCACGGAGCGCTGGTCCGGGCCTCTCAGAGCAGTTGGCATGAGCCCTGCACCCACGAGTCCTTGGAAGGACAGGCACCGTGCTGTAGTTATTGCTGTGTCTGCAGAACCCAGCCCAGGGGGTGGCGCATGTTTGGGATTCGAGTGACAGGACAAGGGCCCCACTCGACCAACAAAGCTTCGGCCCGAGCACATGGTTTAATGATACAGCACCACTGGGCAGAGCTGTGTCGTAGACAGGCACAGGATGGTGGTTAGGAACTCGTCTCTCGATTCAGAATGCCTGGGTTCGAGTCCCAGCCCTGCCACTTAGGAGCTGAACAACCTGGGGCAAATTGTTTTACTTCTCTGAGCTTCCTTTTCCTCCTCTGAAAATCGAGGGTGGGAACAGGAGTTCCCTCCCAGGGTTATCACAAAGATGGAATGGGTTCATATTTGACGTACTTCCCTCCCAGGGTTATCACAAGGATCGAATGGGTTAATCCTTGAAAAGTACTTACACCATGCCTCGAAGTGCCATGTGGAGCTGGAGGCAAAAGGAAAAATGGGTAATACTGGGCCTATCTTTATTTAAAACTTTGACTTTTCTTGTTCATCATGGATATTTTTGCATTCATTTTTTTTAACTTTTTATTAAGATTATGATAGTTTACAACCTTGTGAAATTTCAGTTGTACATTATTGTTAGTCATGTTGTAGGTACACCAATTCACCCTTTGTGCCCTCCCCCCACCTCCTCTTTCCTCTGGTAACCACCAATCAATTCTCTTTGTCTCTATGTTTAACTTCTACCTATGAGAGGAGTCATACAGAGTTCGTCTTTCTCTGTCTGGCTTATTTCACTTAACATAATACTCTCAATGTCCATCCATGTTGTTGTGAATGGGACAATTTTGTCTTTTTTTATGGCTGAGTAGTATTCCATTGTATATATATACCATATCTTCTTTATCCAATCATCAGTTGATGGGCATTTAGGTTGCTTCCACATCTTGGCTATTGTAAATAATGCTGCAATGAACATAGCGGTGCATAGGTCTTTTGGAATTGCTGATTTCAAGTTCTTTGGATAGATACCCAGTAGTGGGATGGCTGGGTCATAAGGTATTTCTATTTTTAATTTTTTGAGAAATCTCCATACTGTTTTCCATAGTGGTACACTCATTTTTTAGAATGTTGGACCAAAATATTATTTGTCTTGATGACTGGGATTTTTGATGGCCCCTTAAATTTTGCACCCAAGGAGACTGACTCGTTTTCTCACCCTCATCCTGATCCTGGCACTTAGGAAGCAGCATACAAGTTTCCATTGGTCTGGAGGGGCTCGGCATCATTATATTAACAAATATATATATATTTGTATCTATCCAATTCTTTTGCAGCATCCACTATGCTGCCCTGGTCCTGGGGATGGAGCTGTGAATGAGATGGTCATAGCCACGGTTCTTGCCCTCAAGGAGCTGAGAGCCGAGGAATAATAGTCCCCACTTATTGAGCACTTACTGTATGCCAGGCATGGTGGCAGTGATGCTTTCATTAACCCCTCCGGAGACCTCTCAGGAGGGGACCCTTATATCCATTTTACAGATGAAGAAACTGGACTCAGCGATTCAACAACTTGTCCAAGGCCACCAAGTTGAGAGGGGGGACCCCGCCTTTCAGACTCCAAGGTCCGAGCTTTCTCCGCCATGGTCTTTGAGTGAGGCAGGAGCTCTGTCTTCACCTTCTGCAAAAACATCTTGGATGCTGAAGAAATCAGCTGGATTTTTCTGGGAGTTCCACGGCTGGGTCTCTCTAATTATTCGCATCTCAGGAAGCTTGAGTCTAGACTAGGAGGGGCCGTGGGAGGCGCCCTCCCCCTTTAAGAACGGGTTTGAGCAGCCATCTGCCATCACCTGTTCCCCGAGGGGAGAAAAACAATGTGTTGAAAAATCTCTGAGACAAGGCTTTGGCGCGATCTAAACAGACTGGAGAAGCAGCTCCAGGATCTTCTGGCAAAGGAGGCAAAGAGAGGATAAGGGAGAGAGGGGGAGGAGAGAGGAAGGAAGGCAGGAAGAGAGAGTGGGACGATGAGAGGGAGGGAGGGCGGAGGGAAAAAGGCAGGCAGGCCAGCAGACAGCCTCCGGGCAGACCTCTTTGAAGGTAACGGAAATGCATAGCTCTGTTTCCCAAAGGGTTTCTGTTAGACAGCCATCCTCCCACCCCGAGCAGGGAGACTGGCTTCTTCCATCAGCCTGGGAGAGGCAGTTCACAGGGGTGGGCCAGGGGGAGCGGACAACTCCCACCACGAAGGCTTGTTGTGAAGTTTGAGAAAGAACCTCGGAAGTTCAGGGCTGGCACACAGTAGGTGTTCCATGAATGCCAGTGGTCTCTGTCTTTTGAACCAGGGCTTCTCCCTTGGAAAGACAAGAAATTGCCCCAGAATTATAATAGCTACAATTTATAAAGCGTTTACTGTGTACCAATTTCTTTTCATCCATGACTTCATTAAACCCGCAGAAATAGCTACTATTATCATTGTCTGTTCTGTAGATGATGGAAGGAGGTTTGGAGAGCTTAAAAAACGTGCACCAGGTCACACCGCCTACAAGTTGGGGTCGTGCCGTCCAAGACGGTGGCCACTGGCCACATGTGGCTACTGAGCACTGCGAATGTGCCTGATGCCAAGAGGGGAATGAATTTTAAGTTTCATTTAACTTTAACTAATTTGCATTTAACTTAAAAACCGAAGCAGTGTAAAGTATTTTTTTTCTGTGAAAACAACTTGATTGTTTTAGCGAGATTCCATTTCACTTCAGCTGTTGAAAATTTAATGTCCGAATTGATACTGTTGTAAAATACACATGAACGTCGGAAGACTTAGTACATAGAAAAAAGAATGTAAAATATCTCATTAATAATTTTTATATTGATTGCATGTCGAAATTATAATGTCTTGGATATGTCAAGGCAAATAAAACATTATTAAAAATTAATTTCACCTTTGAACAAAACTTTTTAAATGCGGCTACTAGAAAATTTCAAACAACATGACTGGTTTGCAGTGTGATTCCATTGGACAGCACTGAGCTAGACTGTGGACCCAGGGAGTCCGGGACTGGAGGCCAGGCTTTTGACGACGGCATTGTACTGCCCGCCCCTTGAGTCAAGGGGTGTGTCAAGCTCCCCTGTTCGAAGGGTGAGGATGGAGTGGCCCTGGGAGTTCTCTAGAATACCAGATGCATCTTCTTCCAGTGGCTGTATCTTCTCCAAGACCTTGTTCTACCCAGGGTGGCCCTTTGAATGTAATGAGCTTCCAGCAACCTCAGCTGACCCGGCGTTTCTACCCGAGGGAGAACAAAGGTTTCCTTCAGTCTCATTCCTGGGTGCTTTCGTTCAACAAAGGCTTCTTAAATTGCTGATGTGTGCCAGGTACTGGTCCAGGTCCTGGGGATCCAACAGTGAACAAAACAGACAACACCTGTCCTTGTGGAGTTTATATTCTACTGGGGGAGGCAAAAATAAAACAGAGAAATATATTAAATTATAGGAACTTAGTGACGAACGCCAAGAAGAAAGATAGAAGGAGAAGCATGGGGAGTATCGGGACTGTGTTAGCTTCTTACGACTGCAGTAACAAATTACTACAAATGTAGCGGCTTAAAACAACTGGTCTTCAAGATCTTACAGTTTTGGAGGCTGGCAGTCTGAAGTGGGTCTGCGGGGTTGCGTTCCCTCTGCAGGTTCCAGGGGAGAATGTTTCCTTGCCTCGTCCAGCTTCTAAAGGCTGCTCACATTCCTTGATTCCTGGCCCTGCATCACTTCAACCTCTGCTTCCTTGTCACATCTCCTTCTCTGACTCTGACCCCTCTGCCTCCTGCTTATGAGGACCCTTGTGATTTGACTGGGCCACCCAGATAATCCGAGGTAATCTCCCCATCTCCAGATCCTTAATTTAATCATAGCTGTGAGGTCCCTTTTGCTGTGTAAGGGAACATATTCACTGGTCCCAGGGAGTAGGATGCCGACATCTTTGCAGGGGAGCATTATTCTGTCTACCACAGGGACTGAAATTTTCGATAAGGTGGCCAGGGAAGGACTCATCAAGATGACATTTGAGTAAAGACCTGAAGGAAGTAAGGGGAGGAGTCCTGCAGATTCCGGGGGAAAGAGCCTTCCAGGCAGGGGAAAAAAGCATGTGCAAAGATCCTGAGGTTGGAGTGCAGCTAGTGTGTCTGAAGATCAGCAGAGAAGCCAGAATGTCTGAACAGAGAGATGCAGGGGCGGAATGGTAGGAACTGAGGTCAGAGAGGTAGTATGGGGATTAGCAGGGAGGCAGATCATGGAGGGCCTTGTAGGTGATTTTAAGACATGTGTCTTGTACTCTGAGTGAGATGGGAACACTTTAAAGGCTTTCTCTAAGTATGTATTCAATAATGAACTGTGAAAAAAAATCAAAAACCAAGTGAAAAGAGAAATGCAAAATGGGATGTGAACATGTAAAAGGAGTAAGGAAATATGAAAGGGACACAGGTGAATGTGGGGATCAGAAAATGCAGAGAATTAAGCCTTTAATGTATGAAGGGAAAGGGCTAATGTCTTTATTTTTCAAAGAACTCCAACAAATCAATGGGATCCCCTCGCGGGACTCTTATTCCAGTGAAGGGGAAATAAAATAAAAAAGCAAAGATATGAACATGTAATATGATGGAGAAGAACAAAGCAGTGTTATGTGGTGGGGAATGATGGAGATGTATGGGGAACAACTGTCCGCATTTTCTGTGGACTGGGTGTGGGGTATCCCAGCACATGAGCTTTTCAGCTTTAAAACTGGGACAGTCCTGGGCAAACTGGGATAAGTTGGTCCCCCTAAGAAGGAGGGCCTTTTGATGGGAGTGGTAAGGGCCTCTCCGAGGAGGTGACATTTCATTAGGGCTTGAATGATGGCAAAGTAGCTTTCCAGGCAGTGAGAACAGTATGTGCGAAGGCCCTGAGGCAGGAGTGTTCTTGGGGACAGTTGAAAGACTTAAAGAAGGTCAGCGTGTCTGAAGCATAGCACCAGGAAGGAGAGTAGTAAGAGATACGTTTCAGAGGGGGAGGTAGGGGCTAGCCTCTGACCTTTGCAGGAAAAAGAATTTTGGATTTTATTCTAAGCCCAGTGGAAGTCTTTGGAGGGTTTAAGCAGGGAAATGAAATGATACGATTTACGCTTTTAGAAAGATCACTTGGGCTGTTGTGTGGAGAGGGAGTGTTGGTGAGCGTGGGGTGGGGGCAGAATGGAACTGGGGAGAGCTGATGGGGGCTTGTTGTCATCAGGGCAGGGGTTCTCCAACTCCAGCTTGCGTTAGAGTCGCCTGCAGGGCGTGTTCAACACAGCCTCCTGCCCATCCCTGGAGCCTGCATCTCTGACAAGCTCCGGGGTGAGTGGAGGCTGCTGGTCCCAGACCAGACTTTGAGTAGCCAAGAGCTGGGAGGGATAGGATGGTGACTTGGATTAAGTGGTATCAATGCTGAGGACAGAAGAAGGCTTGTCTGGGACGCATTTTGAGCTGCAACTGTCAATCCCATTTTACTTCTCTTTTAACCCGATTCCAGCGTGGAGAATATTTCCGTTTGATACCAGGGTGGCTCTAACACTTCTGCCCTCTCCCTTGCATCTTAATAAAGGGAGAGTAGGCCTCATGGCATCGAGCTTTCAGCAGAGAATGCTAGTTAGAATTTGATTTTTTGGGAAGTCTTCACTGTTTTTATTTTTTATCGTTACCTGCAATTTATGACAAGGGATATCAGTTTCCCATTTATAGGAATGTTACAAAGCTTTCATTTTCAATAAACGTGTTTAATTTTTTAGAAGTGAGAGTTTCCTTAGCATAAATCCATGAGTAGATAATAGTATAGGTGACACTCAGGCATGGCAAAACTAGAGATGGTGGTTCTTGAGCGACTGCAGTTTGGGAAATACTGTCCTAAGCCTTGATGGCCTCGGGTCCTGCCAGCTCTGCACTGGACATCACTGGGCCCTTCATAAACCCAGGAAGTCCCTACCATCTCTAGGCCACAGCCTAGTGGCCCACTATACTCCTTCATCTCCCTTTTTCTGCTGTTCAAGCCTTTATTTATTCAACCCACATTTACTGAGCACCTACTAGGTTCTGGGGCAAAGTCTCAACCTCAGTTCACTGGTTCCCATTGGGAAAGTGATAACGGTTCCTGGAAAGAAGTTTCCCAACAGTTTGTCAGTAAGAACAGAATCAATGCATGCGTAGGTCCATGATGATGTCCCTCTCTTGTGCTTGCATATAAATGTGCTCCTTTAGCAGGAGAGAAAGAGATGGGATTGGAATGCTGGGAATTACAACCCTCCCTCCCCCACCGTACACCCCAAGAGAGTGTCACTCACGTGAATGTGACCTGTCCTGTGTGTCCTATTGGGAAAAGGAAAGGTCAAGAACTGGCATAGGTTACAGGGCATCATCGAGGATTTTAACCAGAAGGTTGCCAGATCAGGCTTGGTGTTAGAACGTTTATTTTGGCAGTTGTGAGAACGGCCTGGCGGGAAAGACTCCCGGTAGGGTTAGTGGTGTGAACTTTTTGGGCCCAAGCATCTCTCTTGGTTCAAGCAGGCAGATAATATTTCCCTTGTAACACACAAGAATTCGTGAAATAAAGGGAGACGAAGTCACAGGAACAGAGCTGGATGGGCTTCACCAAATGTGGAGCGTGTGCCGGAGAACGGTCTGAGCTGGAACAGACTCTGAGGCAGACACGGCTGCCACAATTTGGAGGACCTTGTGGGGACTCGGGGAGAGAGGCAGTCGCTCTGCCAAGCTGCTGACACTTGAGGAGCGAGGAGAGCACGTGTGACGGCTGGCAAAGAGAGACCTACTCTGGCCAGAGATGTCAAAGGATGGTGTTAAATACGACCCAGCTACAGAAGTTGTGAGGACGCGCCCACCAAACTGTTGTGAAATCGAGCTGCTTCTCGTAAGGGCAACTCTACATGGTTTGTGCTGGGGCAGTTGCTGCGGGATTTCTTCAGTGATGACTAATAAGGTGAATTTCACCTCAGTTCACAAGGGTGGAATTAAACATGCAAACGCTTTGACAAAGTTAAAGGGCTTTGCACGTGTAATGATGATATCTAAGGATCAAGTGCAATGACGGTAGATATGAAAATACTTGATGGGCTACAGAGCCCTGGGTTACTCATGGTGTTGGCTGATGCGTGTCTGTGGGGCCGGCTGGGTGCCTCCCAGACTCAGTCCAGCTCTTGCTGTCCTGTTGTGTTGCCTTGTGTTTCCCGCAGCCCCGGGGCAGGGTCTGACTCTCCCGCAGGGCTGAGGGAAAGGGGCATCATAGTCCGATGTCACCTTGCCGCTCACCTGTGTTTCCCTCCTTGGGCTCTGAGTAGTTGATGCTCTTTCCTGGTCACCATGGTGACTGCTCGGAATCCAGGGGTGAGCATCATGCCTGGCCTTGGGGTCTGAAACTCTCTCTCTTGCCCCTGGCTCAGTCTGGGGTCCAGATGGCGGTTCCCAGCTGCTCTGGACCCAGAGGTTTGAGAACATAAGAGCCCACAGGAAGAACAGTCTGAGGCAGTGGTTCAGAGCTCTGGCTTGTGGGGTTGGGTGAACACAGTTCAAATCCTGGCTCCATCACTTGCTAGTTGTGTGACCTTGGGAAAGCCCCTTGTGTCAGTCAGGTCCTCCGAGAAGCAGATGTTGCTCTGAGAAACAACACGCAAGGACTCTTTTTTAGAGGAAATGCTTGTGTGAAAGAAGTCAGACTGTGATGCAAGTCTGACCCCGAGTGAAGGGGAGGAGGGGAAAAGTATGGGTGGAAGCGGCCAGGCTGTGCAGCCTGAAGAAGGTTGGGGTGTCCAAAGTCAGCTGTCGGAGGAGTCCTGTGTTTTCTGGGAACAGGCCTGCCTTATTCTCCCTGCTGCACTCTGTCATTGATGGGGTGTGATGATTTCGAGCCCAGCAGGTGCATCTCGTGGTCCCCATACCCCTTAACCTCTCACTGGACTCTTGCTACATTCAAATGAGACAAGGCACTTAAAGAACTTTGTATGAGATCTGGCACAGAGTAAGCAATCAGCACATTTTAATGATTATTATTAACGAAATACTCTTTGGAAGCTAACAAAAGAGTTTCCTTTTCCTTTGTCACCAAGCTTTCCTTATATCAGGGGCTGCTAATTCAGATTCCTGTAAATGAGTGAAGTGGACCAGACGTAAGACATTAGGGAGTGGTGGGGACTATGGTAAACTAGAAACCACATACCCCATCTAAAATATTTTGAAAAATAACCTGATCCAGCCAAAGCAAACACATCTGTGGGCTGAATTTGATCTATGGCCCTCCAGCTTGAAACTTCGGCCTTCGATGCACAGCATTGCCTATAGTAATTCCTGATATTCTGGGTTTACATAAGCCAGGAAGTCAACTTAATTAAAAGAAAAGAAAATGAAAAGAGTTGGGTTGCTTTTTCCCCCTTGCTGACTAATTTATAGTGATTTGACCAAACGGAAAGATCTGACTGGTTGCTTTTTGGTTTTGCACACAGCTGCAGTGTTGGCTTATCTGAGAGGTTTAGAATGTGCACATGGGGACCCGAGCAGGACCAGGCAGGATCTTGGTTCCCCATCTTTCCAGCTATGGGATCTTGGGCAAGTCATGTTTTCTTTCTGTGACTCAGTCTCCCCATCTGTAAAATGGGGATAATAGTGATGTGCCCTCATGGGGTTACTGTGAGGACGTAATACACAGAAGCTCAGAACAGTACTGGGAACACAGCAAGGCTGAAACATGTATTGATATCATCCTGGGCTGGGGTGAGGGAGGGAGAACGTGGCTTTTCTTTATAATTTTATTTCACCTAAGCCTAAAACTTAATGATCAGTATAACACGAACATCGGAATGAGTTTCTCTTACCCCAGTGATAGAAGCATCTATCATAATGCCGCTTCCATAAGCTCCCTCAGCTCCTCCTCAAATCTGCCCACACTGCCCCACTTCACGCCATTCAAGACGTTTTCTCGCCCCGGGAAAAAGACGCCCAGCCTGACACTGATGACCACGTTCAAGCAGGGACCAGCGAGGGTGCTGGGATGGCGGGTTTGGCCGTGCTCTTGGTTAGGGGGAGTAAAGTCTTTGGTCTGGAAGCAGTGAGTCAGGCCTGGAGCTCTCAGAGGACCGTGGAATCACGGAGCCAGAGGCAAACCACGGCCTCCCCCGAATTAGGCAGCTCAGCCTACACCAGAGGGGAAAAGTGTCCACGAGCCAACCCTCTGCAGACAAGCGCTCGTCGGCCTTTTCCTTTCTTGTTTGTTTGTTTTTTTTGAATCTGAAACATGTTCTCCATGTGATACATACTCATTGTGGAAAGTGATGTAGAGAATAGGGGAGAACAAAACAGAAGTGTAAGAGTCAGAGCTTGTTCAGCTGTAGGTGTCAGAAATCAATCTCACACTGGTTTAGGTGATTCAAGAGAATATACAGGCTCATCTAACAAGGATGTTCCAGGGATGAATCAGGCATGGCTGTATCCAGGGTTCAAACAATACCTGCAGGATATCATCTTGCTCTCTCTCTCTATTTGTTTCTCCGCTATGCTTCTCCAGATGGGGGAAAAGCTGGACATTGTTAACCCCAGACTAATTCCTACCAATTGGGCGACTCTCTTAGAAAGGAAAAGTCTTTTTTCAGTGGTCGGGTAGAAAAGTCTCAGGAAAGGACTTGATTTGTGTCGTGTATATCACATGCGCATCCTTGGACCAACCCCTGTGGCTATGAATGAAGTGCTCTGATTGGTCAGGTTAGTGAGCCAATGGCCCGGGGAGGTGGAATCAAGGCAAGTCTCACTTGAAATATGATAGGTTTCCCACTGGAAGGAGGAGTTCCATTCTAGAAGGAGAGGAATTAATGAAAACGATGGGGGTCATTATAAGAAGCAAATACAAATTTCTAATACTTCTGCCACTCAGAAGTAGTGACTGCTGACTTCTTTATGTAGGTCCTTCCAGAATTCACCACTTCCTCCCTTATGTGTCTGTACTTATAAGCATATATAAGACATATAGAACATTGGAAAATCCTATGCAAACTTTTGTAAGCTGATTTTGACTGCCTTGGTCAAAAAATATCAATTACATATTTTGAAACCCAAGTGGTATATTTTCTGGGTAGGAAAATTGACTATAGACAAGCAAAAATGAAATAGTATTTATGACTGGCTGGAGCTCACAGCAAGACTTTTAAGAAGGCAAGTTAAGGGTGGGGTTAAGGGGTCTCCTCTTCTGACAGCCTATAGTCCTTCTTTGCACATTTATTATTATTAATTAATTGCTTGCAATGGCTTTGGTAAAGTTATTTTATTATGAAATAGTTTAGGTACGCACAAAACTATAAACACTAATACAGTGAACAACCATTTACCCATCACTCTGCTTAAGAAATGTAGCATAACTCATATGATCTAATTCTGCTGGCTCATCTCAATCTGGTGCCCTTTCCTCTCCCCCTCCGTCCCCAGTGGTGGCCTCTATCCTCCAGCTGTGTTTTCTATCCCATGCATATTTTAGACTTTCATTGCATATATATTATCTATTATCAACATATAGCACTGTGCTGCATATTTCAAAACTATATATAGAATCCCGCTGTACATAGCATTTCATGACTTGCTTTTTTTTTGCTCATTATTATGGTTTTTTCAACGTATCAAAATTGTGTTTCACTTAGTTCCTACTACTGTTAGTGTTACTTTGTCACGATAGCATTCCACTCTGTTATGATTTATGTATCCCTTCTCCTGTAAATGGACATTTAGGTTGTTTCTCTTTTCTGCTGTTATGAATGGCGCTGTGATACATATTCCTGGACAGTTCTCCTTGTGGAAACTGGTGGAGCTTCTCCCGGCCTAGGAGTGGAATTGCTGGGCCACACAGTCTGTACCATCTTCAACTTCACTGGATTTCACCAAGTCGCTCTGCAGAGCGGTGGTACCAGTTGACGCTCTTATCAGTGAGACATGAGAGCTCCTGTTTCTCCGGCATTCGGTATTGTCAGATTTTCCATCCTTGCCAGTTTGATGCGTGTGAAATGCGGGTCTTTGGCACCCACGGTTCAGTCCTGGAGACCTGGAGTCACTTGTCTCATTCGCCGTGGTTTGGGGGCACTTAGCATAGCACCTGGAACAGCAGATGCTCAGTATTTTTTGGTTGACTGAGCAACAGAGTTTTCTGGTTCCTCTCAAGTCAAATCCTCTTCCAATTTGCTGGAGAAGACACCCATTCTCCAGGGAGTCTCACTCTTCTTACTTGAAAATCAGAACCTCTCAGGGACTAAATGCAGAGAGTTTGTGGCTGCCCTCTTTGCCTTTCATTAGAGTGGCAATTCTCAAAACTTCCACTGGGGTCCAGTCGGGGGCATTGGAGTCATTGGAGGACTTGTTCAAACCCTGATGGCCCAGTCCGCCCCCAGAGTTTGCTGTTCAGGAGGTCTAGGGTGGGTCCAAGAATTCCCGTTTCTAACCAGTTCCTGGGGGTTACTGGCGCTGCTGGTCTGGGATGCACACTTTGAGAACGACTATATTTGACAAACACTCAAGCCAGACGTTGTGGATATGTTCTGTGTGGAATGGCCTTAAGGAGACTAAACACACAACTTGAAAAGTCATTCCCAAAGTGGAGAGTGGAAGGAAAAAACGTCACATCCAACTCCACTTGGATGGAATAGGGTCCCAGGTCCCTAGAATGTTCAAGATGGACGGTGGCCCTCACAGAGACTGACGTAAGTCAGCAAGAAGCTAGTGGGCTCCCACTGGGAAGCTTTCGTTTACCATGAATCTTCTGCAAATTTTCAAGCCAGGATCTGTTTTTCCATTAATACACCTGGGACCATCCTCATCTTCTCTACTTTCTCCTCCTCCTCCTCTCTCTTCTTCATCATCATCAAACATTAATTTAAGTATAGACTTGACCATCGTGGCACCATAATAAAGAGGGCTACCACTTATTGAGGGCTTGCTTTTGTCAGCATTGTCTCATCTAATCCTGCCTCAAACTCCAGGGGGCGAGTACCACTTGTTAGATCCTTTTGTAGGTGTCGCTTGGAGGTTACACAGCTGGTCAATGGCAGAGTGGGCTCGCTCTCAGGTCTCTCCAACTCTAATGTCTTGTTCTTTGCTACTCCCATACGCTATGTTTCTGTGAGTCTTAGTTTCCTCATTCATTCATCAAATATTTACTGAGCACCTACTCTGTCTGGGCCATCTACTGATGATGTGGGCAAACAGGACAGACAAGATCCCTGCTGTTGTGGGGTTTGTAATCTCCTGTTATTCTAATCGGTAGAAGGAGAAGATACCAACCCTCTCTGAGCGCTGCTGTAGGGATTAGGGAAAGTGTGCCTCGTACGTAGTAGGTGCTCAATAAATATTGGTTCCTGATCTCTTTACCTCCAAGAGCGGAGAGCTTTCTATTCACCTGCATAGGGGAGGACTGTTGGAGCCAATTCCAAGAGGCTGACTGTGTTCTCCTAGAAAGAGGGATTACATTGTCCTTGAAATTCATGCATCCCACACTCTATTAACCCACCTGAGCAAATGCTCCTTTTCCTGGCCTCTGTGGGAAGAGTCAGGCTCTTGCTCCATTCTGCCTCCTCACTCTCCCATCGCCCTCCCCATTCTAGCCAGGATCTCAGACTTCACATGAGTCTCGACAGACCAAAGGCAGCGGGCAATGCTTTGGGAAACTCTATGTGCAATTTTGAGAGATAAGAAATGGAGAAATATGGGCTCCAGCTAATTGGTGTGATGGAGCATAGAGAAAGAAGATAAGAGAAATGTGTAGCTTAGCAGGATGAGTTTGCACAGGCAGTGAGAGAGAAATAAACAAATGTCTTAGGGGTGTTTTCCTTCAAGCATCTGGAGATTTTGATGAGCTGGACAGGAGAAATCTACGTTTTGGGAATCTAGGCTGCTGTTTATGTAATTCCTGTCTTTGAAGGCCTCAACTCCAACTTGGCTGCCCACGTGCTGCTCACCTCTTTTTTCAGTTTTCATGATTTTCTCCCTGCCGCGCCCCCAGCCAGGAAGAAGGTTTAACTCTGCAACACAATCATGCAATGAAGCCCAAATTGGAGAGCTCTGTCAGAATTTCCAAATAAGAAGGTTCAGAAGGGAACTATCACTCGAATATTCTACATTACTTTCCATAGACTTAGAGGAAGCAACACCTGGATTCCAGTAGCTGAGCACATGTAACTGGTATTCGGATTTTCCCATCCAGTACCCCCTTGTGGTGGGTTAAGTTTTTGTTCCTCACCAGCCTTGTCAAAGGCAAGATAAACAGGTCCCTGATCTACCAGAGCCTCCATTTTCTTATCTGTGGAGAGACGGCCATGAAAAAAGTATATACACTCGGGTAGTTTCAGTGGGGAGTGTTAAATGATACACAATTCAGAAATCCTCGGTGTATCTGGAGCATATTTACATTCTATAAATAAGAGCAAAAATTTCTTACCATCAAAATTTCTTCGTGAAAGGGTCTGAAGCTCACACAGAGTGTAGGGGAAGTGAAACTCTATAGACGGGGCTCTGCCTCCTCGCCCTGCCACCTCTGGGACTTGGGGAGAGTCATTGCCTTTCCGAGACTCTGGTTCCTTCTAATTTGGCAGGGGAGAGAAACTAGGGGGAAGGTTGGGGAGTTTTAAGGCCCAAAGAGATAGTAAATAATAACATATATATGGTATACTATATGTATAACATACTATGTAACATATACTATTTTATATGTACTATATAATGCATCGTAATACACAAGAAACTCTCAACTATACTATATTACATGTAGCACATTATATAGTATATATACACTACGTAGTATAGATATATATACCATATAATATATAGTATCTAGTATATTAAATTATATGATATATACTATAGTATACATTATATAGTGTAAATAATATACGCTATAGCGTGTAAACACTATGTAGTACATATAGTAAATGAATAGCACGTATATCATATGTACCATATAGTTTTTATATTCTATAGCATATAATATATACTGTATATGACATACTATATAATATAGGATATATACACTATGCACACTATAATATACATACTATATACCATATTGAGTATAATATATAATATGCTATATATTATAGATCTATATAATATAAATACTATATTATGATAATATAATATTATATACTAAGTAATATATGTATTATATATAATATAGTATACTATGTAATATATACTGTATATAAGCAACTTACCTATATTATATATCACATATATATTATTATATCCACTATATATACTATATATACTGTATATATATACTGTATACTATGTAATATGCTATAATAATATAATAGAGATGAAAGTTTCTTGTAAACTGAAAAGCCATCATTAATGGGAGATGCCATTACTCACATAGCAATGTGAATGACTGATAAGGTGTAAAGCGTTACCCAGAGTCGTAATATTTGACATTTTACCATCCCCCCTAAACATTTCTCTGTGTCTTTATTGCTCAGTGAATGGCACCATTCCCCTCCCGGGGTGCCCCCCAAAAGAGCCAGCAGCCATGGTGCTCCTCTTTCCCTCCTCCCACCCCCACGCCCACCACATCCAATTCTCCAGCTGCCTCTGTGGGTCCTGTGGTTCTGCCTCCAGAGCATGGCTCCCCTGCATCTCCCATCGCCACCGGAGTCCAGGCCCGCATCTGCTTGTCTGGACCACTGCAGGAGCTTCTTAACTGTTCTCCTTGCTTCCTCCCTCGCCTCTTCATAGTCCACCCTTCACACGGTGGCCTGAGTGATCTTTCAGGGAGTAAAGCAGTTCATGTTACTTCTCAGCTGAAAAGCCTTTACTGGCTTCTCATGTCACATTAGATAAAATTCAAATTCTTTCCTTTGGTCTAGGAGGCCCTGTAGGAGCTGGCTCCTGGCATTTGACTTTGTCTGGAGTTACTCCCCTGACTGGCTGTACTCACTCTACTCCACTGGTGACTGTCCAGCTCTCAATATGCTGTGCTTGATCCCACCTCAGGGCCTTTGCACTTGCTCTTTCCATTTCCTGAAGTGCTCTTTCCCCAGGTATATACATGGTCCACTCCCTCACTTTGTTCAGGACTCTGCTCAAATGTCACTTTATCAGGGAGGACTTTCCTGATCACCCTACAGCATGTCACATTTATCCCCTTATGTGTACTATCTGGATATATACATATATATTAGTATATATATAGCACCTACATCTATGTATTATATATATGTATATGTAATCTACGTCCTACATCCTCCAATTGAGTGAAAGCCCTCAGAGCTTCTAGAACAGTGTGTGGCACAAAACAGGTAAATAGTGTAATTAATAATGGTAATAATCATTATGATTAATTTTATTGTTCCAGCACTGCTGTGGGAGTGTTAAACCCTTCCACGAGGAAGTGTTTAGACGGTGAGAAATGATACAGCTACAGTTCAGGGAGGATTGCTATGTGCCAGGCGTGTGCTGAGGTTTATTTATTGACTTGTTTTTAACTCCCTCGTTTAACCCTCACCATCACAGCACGGCCTTGAAGCTTGTATTATCCCAGGAAGGGAAGTGAGCTCAGAATCACTTTTATTAGTACCCGTAATAACGGTAGCAAAAGCTACTAACTGACTGAATGAAGGAGCAGCATGTGGCCTGTTTTGAAGCTGTTTCCTCTTGCATCGGAAGACAGAGCATCCGGTTCAGAGAGTGCATTGAAGGGTGGGAACGCGGCGGCTGCGAGGTGAGGCAGCCAGTGCTCACTCTCAGAGGAGTCCCTTCCCGGGTCGACCTTGGAGGCACCGAGATTGACTTTGTTAGGGAAGGCAGCCTTTCCTCACTCGCACGGCTGCAGATCCGCCGCCGAGGAATCTGAGAAATGGCTCCCAGAGGCCTTGGGCACCATCCGTTTCCATTGGACAACAAACATCCTGGCATCCGGGGTCTGTACCTTTCACTGCATCGGTGATAAACCTGGAGCCAAATCGGAGTTCCTGGCCTTGTGTTCTGTCGTCTGGGACCTCCTGACTCTGTGCGGTGCGCTCACGCCCACGTGCCCTTTTGTTTATGACTTTTATCGAGTCTTCTGTGAAGTCGTAAATTGTCCAACCCTGCAGCTGGCTCGAGACCTCATCAGGAAGCTGTCATCGAAGTGAATCACCTTCTTGCTGGCTGCTCCTTCCCCAAAGGTTCATTGCAAAGCCCGGGATGTTTCCTGCAACTTGCCTGTCGGATCCCTCAGCTCTAGGCAGCTCAGACCCGCTAAGCCAAGGCTTTGTTTTTAATTAAAAAAAAAGTAAAATAAAAAGTGGCAAGGAAGTGCCTGTATTTGGTGAGATGCTCTTTCATCTCAGTACAGCATTCTGCAAAAGCCTCAGTGTCTGGGGCCGTGAAGTAGGAGAAGTTGACATACTTTTATTTCGGGCTCAGGAAACTTCTGAGTAATTCTTGTCCCAGGGATTTGGGGACAAGGCAGAGATCAACACATTCCCAAGGGTTTCTGGGGACTGGCTTCTTAAATAAAAATGGGGGTTGGAACTTGTATTTGGGCTGGACTTGGGCAGAAGTGATTTCCCTAAAAGCATGGGGGGCTGGAGAGCTCGTGACAGCCCCTCAGACGCCTGTCAGGCCTGTACTGAGGGCACAATATCGTCTCACTGGCCCTCCAGAGTTCTCTGCTTTGTCTCCATTTTACAGATGGCGAAATTGAGGTGCACAGAGGTTATGCACTGGGTGACTTATTCTAAGTCACCTGGACAGTAAGTGGTGGAGCCGGGACTCGAACCCAGATCCTCTTTAATTCTATCAAAAGTCACTCATCTCAGTGAATTGTAGTAGATTTAAAAAGTTGTGCAACCATCACTACCATCCGGTGTTAGAAATTTCCATCACCCTCGAAATCTCTGGCGCTCCTTGCATTGTCTCCATTCTCATCTCTAGCTCCGGGCAACCCGCTAATCGACTGTCTGTCTCTATAAATTTACTTTTTTCTGGATGTTTCATATCAATGGAATCATGCAGGATGTGGTCTTTTCTTCTGGCTTATTTTGTTTAGCCAGAGGTACACCTATGTTGTGTGCATTAGGAGTTCATTCATTTTTATGACTGAATAGTGCTCCACTGTATGGCTATACGGCATTTTGTTTATCCCTTTACCAATTGGCAGACAGTTGGATTCTTTCCATTTCCTGGCTGTTATGAATAATTCTGCTATGAACGTTCATGTGCAAGTCTCACATGGATGTATATTTCCATTTCTTTGGGGCAGATTCCTAGGAGCGGACTTGCTGGGTTTAATGGTAAGTTTATCTTTATAAGAAACTACCAAACTGTTTTTAAAGTGGCTCTGCCATTTTGCATCAAACTCGGGTCCTTGTGAGTCTAAAGTCCACGTTCTTAACCACTGTGTTATGTATGTGTCTCACATTACTCCTTGCCCTTAATAATTTGTTAATTTCAACAATCATTGCTTGATATCAGCTCTTTGCTGGTCCTGGTACTAAATGGTAGGAATAGAGAGATGAAAGAGCCATCGTTTGTTTCCTGCCTTCTGAGGTAGATCGGATTGTTGATCACAGTGCTTCTGCCACATGGCCTTGCGGGGCACTAGATAGCGGAGTATATTTCCCCACCCAATGTTGAGTGTCGGGAAAGGCAGTCTCCTGCGTGCAGTGTTTGGACCCCGGCTCGGCCATATAAGAATGGGCTTGAACCTGGAATGTTTCCTTCCTGGGAGATAAAGTGCTCTCACAGCCTTGCTGGGCTTACCGCCTTGTGAAGGGTGTCTTTCTCTGTTTGGGCTTGATATGTACTCCTTTGTTCTGCTCAAGCGCATCATCCGTGCCCTCATGCACACTTTTGGCTTTCTGTATCTCAGACACCCAGGGAAGAGCTGGGGTCCCTCTGCTGCAGCACAAAGTGGGGTGTGTGCTGTGTCAGCTGTGGAATGGATTCGCTGGCCATGGGGGACTGACGCATTACATAGGGCTGGCTCTTGTGCACACTCTGTCTCCTCTCTTGCTGCAAGTAAACGCTGGACCACTTGAGCCTGGTGTGTTTGTGGTCTATTTTCAGCAACATCGAATCAGGCACCGGTCCCTTCACTGGATGACCCTTATCTGCCTTTCGACTTTGGCCACTCTCATGTTATGTTCTGTCCTGCAGCACAGCCTGACCACCCGGTGAATGCTGAAACGCTGGGCTTGGCCCTGAGACTTGCTGTGGCCAATGGAACATTAGCTGATAGGATGCAACACAGATGCCTCTGATGTACCTGCGTGCCTTGGCTCGCCTTCTTTGCTCTTATGATCTACTCTAGGCAAGCATACCCCGGGTAGCTGCTGCTCCTTCAGCCTGAGGCTCAAAACAAACACATGTGGAGCAGATCTGAATTCCACTCATAGCTTAAAGCTAAGTGCAGGTTACTTGTCTCTCCTGTTACCTGAAGAGAAAGAAAAAAGGTAGTGGGTCATGTTGTTTCCAGTTCTGGCCATCAGGTGGCACTGTCATCCTAGGACAGCTTGGTTGCTGTGCTGGTTGTAAGCACCTGCCCTTCTTCAATGTGCGTGTCCTGCTGGGGCCTGGAATTTGCGCACTCTATTGCCCACGCTCCTCTGCCACCTGGCTTCCTCATTGGGAGCACTGGCTGGAGATCAGAAGGTGGGAAAGGAGGGAAATTTCTGTCACTGTAGCAGCAGCAGAGGTGGAGTGATTCCAGACTCCAGTATCCCAGCATCTTTTGTGCAGTGCTAGCCCTGGTGGAGGTGGTCCCTCTTTGAAAAACCCAGAAGTAACTGCAGCAGCATCTCCAGCAGGACATTAGGCGTAGGCTGATGGGTCACACCTAAGGACGTTAGCAGCTTCTGATCGCTGGTTATCACCCCTTCTTTTTGCTTCTCAGAACTCCTGTTCCAATTGCTCTTCCATTCATCCCCAAACCCTTATCATCAATTCCTTTGTTTGAAATACCTAGAGTGGTGTCTGCTTTGCTGATGTTATTGCTTTCTGAAACATGAACATAGGAAACCATTGATCCTGTGGTGAGTGGGAGGAGGGGAATGATGAAAAATTGTCCACTTCTATGTGTGAGAAAAACATTGGCCAACCTTAATTCTACAGGCCCAGGAGGGCTTCCAAGTTAGATTTATCAGTTTTTATTCTTCTTATTTTTTGTATCATGATGCATTGAACATAGCTAGTCCATGGCTGGATGCCAGCTAATCGATGATAAGACTTTTCTTGGGACTTTTGCTTTCTCGTTTATCCTGGAGGTAGGCAGAAATGAACCAGTGATATACTGAGTCAGTTTCATTGAGCATCATTGAGAAATTCTGCTTTGTTCTCTCCTACCCTGGCCTCCCACATGAAGTTAGTGGCTCCAGGAGGCAGGCAAGCTGTTCTGAGCTACACTGCCCACAAAATGGTGATCTTCCTATACAGTGCCCTTAACTTTCCAGGCTGCTCTACCGTACCTGTTTCTCAGAATCCACATAGTCCCTTCTGTTGAAGCCCATCAGGATCAAGAGTTTATAGACGACCTCAGGAGGAGTGATTAGGACTGGATAAAAAGGTACCCAGGCACAGTTGCTGAAATGTGTGCTGAGGTCTGCGGCAGCCCCCAGGGTCTCTGTTGATTACTTTAAGCAAAGCTCTTCAGCTTCTCCGTGGGGAACTTCTCTCCAAGTGACTACAGCAGGTTAGGCAGGTGGCTGAGGAAACAAGGCTGAACAATGGGTCTTCTGTTCAAGTTAGTTCATATCAGCAGGAAGCCCTAAATCTGGGTTTTTTCAGCCTCACTTGGAGATGAAGGAAAGAGGAGGTCACCCTGCTGAGGAGAAAAATAGGCCATTATCACCAAAAGAAGGCACCTGTCCTAAATTTGAGGGGCGCACGTTGTTCTGGATGGTTTCTAGGTCTCAGTGGCATGGGCTGTCGACATCCTCTCATCCCCGTGTACCCAGGAAGGATATGCATGTGAAGCCAGACTCCCAGGATCTGATATCTGAAGCATCCAGCAACGTGTCAGCTTATCTACTTTTCCCAACTCCCCACTAGAGAAATCCTGTTTTCTTACAACTGTACAGCACACCGATTTCATTTCTGTCTCACAACCAGCCTGGTCCTTATCACACTGGTTCAGGAGCAGCTGTCAAAGGACCCCCTTCCTGGAACCAGGCAGTTAGCGTTCAAGTCCCAGCTGGACCTCACCAGAGTCATGTGCCTTTGGTCAATCAGCTCACCTCTGAGAACCTCAGTTGCTCTGTAGAATGGGGGTGTCACTAGAGGCTGTACAACTCACCTGGCAGGATTGTGGTGATAACCAATGAGGATGATTTAGTGTAAGTGCTGGGCAGACTGCAATTCTCAGCTGTCCGACTTTATGCCTGTTCTCTCACCCATCAGACACTGTGGCAGCACACAAGAACAGGTGATGTTTTATCTGCCACTATTCAATTTTATCTACTAACCATTTGGTCGGCCTTTGGGTGTCAGGTGGCTTGTTTCATGCCCTTACCGAGGTCTCTTATACATTCATATGAGAAAGCTCTTCTATGTTCTAAGCTACTGCTTCTCAAACTTTTACGTGCACATGAATCACCAGGGATGTTGTTAAAATGCAGATTCCGATTCTGTATGTCTGGGGGTGGGGGGATGGAGATTCTGCATTTCCCGCAAATTCCTAGGCCATACCCATGCTGCTCATAGGAAGATCACATTCTGAAAGAATCTGAGAAATATGCTATCTTTCCTTGGCACTCTCTTGTTGTCACGCTACTCTTGCATTTACTTGTTTCAAGTTCAACTCCACCTTATGCAGTTTTGCATGACCCATTCACCTCAAAAGAAATCATACAGAAGTCACTGCAACAGTAAGTACCCCGGCTGTAGGGAAAAAACCCAATAAGGTTTGTGCATGGACCAAACTTGGCAGCGCACCACAAAGGGTTGGTAGTACACCATTGGTTGTAAACATTGCATGACACAAATGGAAGCTATCACATTGTTCAGGGCAGAGACGGCCATTTTCCCTCTTCATTTATGAGCAAAAACTTGAAAGCTTGCTCATTTTTTCCCTCCTGGATAGCACTGACCCTCAATAAATGTTTGATGAGATAAAAATGTCTTCGGTGTGTAGGAGATTAAGCAACCCTTCCTATCCCCCCTTGTTGGAAGCCTATCTATTGCTCCAAACTTCAGAAAAATGGGTTATAACTTCTATAGAAACTCTTCTGTAAGCTCTTTTGTTTCTTTCCACATGTAGCTGAACTCGTTGCTCCACACTGACCCTCCAGCCATCTTGTCCTGTAAGTTCAGATTTATAAGGACAGGGCTGGGAGAGAAGCCTCAGGCTCTGGTGGTTGATGTCTCCTGTAACCCTGAAATAACTGCGTTGATTGCTTTTACTTCCAAGGCTCAGGTTGAAATCCAAATCTCCTGTTATTTGTTTAGAGGAGACAGGTGACACCCATCAGCTCAGCACCCTTGCATCTCTGCTTCCCCCTCTCCCCCAGAGGGAGGGTATTGCAGGATGACCAAATCCTTTGGACACAAACAAGTTCAGTGTCAAAGCATTGGGTGACTCAAAAAACCTGTGCACTGAAAGATAGAATATTTCACGTTTTTATATTATGAAGCACTGGGGAGTGTGAAAATCTTCCTTCCTCTGACCCCTCTCTCTCCCTCCCTCCTTCCCTTTCTTTCTCCCCTCCTTCCTTCCTTCCTTCCTTCCTTCCTTCCTTCTTTTCATCTATATCTACCATTTTGTGTAACACCCCTATGTTGGAGATTAGAAAAATAGCAAGAGAAGGGGAAGAAAGGATTCATAAAAGGAAAATGGAAGATAAATACATTCTATAATTTTGAAGGTGTGAGTATAAAGATTTCAGGCTTTTCTTTTACTCCCTACAACACAAGCAGACAGGCAAATAAAGAAACCCTGCGGAGATTGACACAGGATGAGCAAAGTTTTAGAAACTTTCCTCAGGAAAAAAAAATACTGATTTACAAACAGGGTATCTGTTGTGAGGATTTAGAAGGAGATGAAAATGTATGACCAGCCATCTAGACATTTGTCAAAACAACCGAATTCTATGAAGTGGAAAGGATGAAGCAAAGAACCAATGTTGGAGAAATAAGTTAGAAATGGGCTCTATTGTGTCTGAATGTTTCTGCAAAGACTGGGAAGTTTTCGGCTGCATGGGATAAAGGCTCTCACTAAATGAGAAACCAGCAGACCTTGGAAAAGGGTGTTCAATTTCACCTTGTAGGACACGTGGCTTTGTCAGCTCTGGATGTGTGGCCAAACCCTCTTATGTTCATACTTGTCTCAACATGCTTCTTCAACATCCTTTCTGGATCCAGGGGCACCTGTCTGATTTAGAGATTTAGTGCCCACCTCTTGCATATGGGGAGGGGTTCAGGACACCTTGATGTACAGTCCCACCATGACTGTTCACTTAGGGGAGAGGTAATTCCTGAAAGCAAAAAGGCGTGCTGTTATCGGAAGAATGGGGAGTGGAGGCTGGTCAACTGAAAACAACAAAGACCTCTTGTAAGTAGAGAATGATACTTGATTCTAATGTTGAACTCTGAATGTTAGAGTTGAACTCTAATGTTGAACTCTGCTGAAGTCACAGCTGCCCAGATGACTCTGGGCCTGACTTTCCATGCCCTGTTTGTTAAAAGGGTATTTGTTCTGCTGAAGTATGACATCCCAGGAGCGATGAGCACGCCTAATGCTCAGATCTTGGTACCTAAATAGCATCGTACACTAAAAGTTACCAGGGCTCCTTGGAGAAGTGGCTGATTCCAGGGCTGGGGTGGGAAAGGTACAAGATATACCGGTAACATCTTTTTTCATTAGAAAGAATGGAGGGCTAAAAAACGAAAAATGGTGGAGGCATGTTACCATGATACAAGAGCCAGCTTGAAGGGGTCCCCACTGGGTAAATCTGGGATAATTTGGCACCAAAATTAATAGTGCATGGGTTATAGCATATGGAATTAATGGAAAATCTATGAGTCCACATTGATATTAAGAAAGAAAAAAGACAAGAGAGTGAGGAGAGAAAGTGCTTGTCTACCAAAGAATGTCAACTCATTAATGTAGAAGGAAGGATCAACTTAGAAACTCACATTTTGCAACCACTATGGAAATACTCAATTCGTGCAAGAATCATCAACCTAGGCTAAAACCATTAGATGAAATATCGTTGGGAAGAGTATGATACCAGTCTCAAAGTATCTCCCCACAGATCATTTATTAATTCACAACAAATCTACCTTCAGAGTGGAGAGATGTGCACACATCACCTCAGCTGTGTGATCAGACTTATCATCACGTGCCTCCTGGTGTGAGCACTGCAGATGTCACAGCAATCCCCATGCCATCTTCTTGTCAAAAAAATAACCACGAGGAGACAATCTGATAAATTCAAATTGAGGGGCACTGTGCAAAACAACTGGCCAGGACTTTTCAAAAATATCAATGCCATAAAAACAGACAAACAAACAAGCATACAGTTTGGGAACTGTTGTAGATGAAAGGAGAATAAAAGGAAAGGACAATTAAATGGGACATATAATCTTCAATTGGGTCTTGTACCAAAAAAAAAAAAAATCCAGCTCTAAAGGACATTATAGGGACAATTGGGAAATTTGCATATGTACTGATTATTAGATAATAGTATTGCACTGATAGTAAATCTCCAGAAGTGTGATAATTGTTCTGTAATGTTATAGCACCATGCTCTTGTTCTTGGGAAATACATGGCAAGCTCTGTAGGATTGAAGTATCTGCAACGTGCCCTCAAATGGTTCAGCACAACGTAGATATGTGCCTACGTATTTCTACGTGTATGAACAGAGTCATTAGAAAAAAAAGTGACGAAATGTTAATAACCAGTCAAGTATGAATGACAGATGTATGGTGTTTTGTTGTGCCATTCTTACAACGTTTCCATAAATTTTTTTTTATTGCAGTATCATTGGTGTTTCCATAAATTTGAAGACTTAAGATATTAAAAGTTGGGGAAAAAGTGCACTCGTGTGGTCCCAGTCTTAGCAAGGAGGTTTCGGTTCACCCTCAGCCTTTCTTGGCACCCATCTCTTTCTTTGCAAACAGTAGCACTGGTGAGGATCACTTTTTCAGGTTTTCGTGGTCAAAGGTGTTGGCATCCTTGGCCATTGACCAAACTGTGTCCAAAGGGTGTGTCTTCAAGTCCAAATGGAGAGAGAAATGGACAGACTCCTTGGGACGATGGATTCTGCAATGGCTGGGAGTGAATTTATGGGCTTGTGCCCTAAGGGCGGTCTTCGGGATGCCGAGTGAGCTCTCTCAGTGGTGAGGGTTAGTCTTAGGATTTCGAATCCATTTATGTCAGCAAGATGGGAAACCCAGAAACCTCAAAAGAGAAAATGGACAGATTTGCGCATATACTAATAAAAATTCTGAGGCATCAGATAGAATGAACTACAAATAATGAGAACATATTTGAAACTTGTGGCAAAGACTTAGTGTCCCTAGTACCCATAGTTACTGCAATTTGACTTAAAACAACACCACAAACGCAAAACAAAAACAACCCAATAAGAAATTGGCAAAAGGAGATAAACAGGTAATTCACAAGGCAGGACATGCAAACCACCAATAAAAGTGTGAAACTGTGTGGAACTTTACTAGTGTTTCAAGATTTTTAATTTTAATTTGAAACGAAATACAATTATTCATTCATCAGATTGGAAAAAATTAAAACAGTTGATGTTATCTAGAGTGAGAAGGGAAGTAAGAAAGTTTTATACACTGCTGATGTGACAGGAGATCTTCACGACCTTTTAGGAAAGCCATTTTCTGTTAAAATAAAGAAAGGGCATACGCTTTGACACAGAAGTTCCACTTTGAGGAATCCATACTGGAGGAACGAAAGCATCAGTAGCTAAGGATACGTGTAGTAGTCAAAGAGATGTTGTATGTAAGAGTGTTCTTAATAGCACTTGAGGCAGTAAGAACGCCATCAACCTGAACTGGAGACAATACGACTGTCTGTTAACCAGGGAATGGTTGACTAAATTACGGTATTTCCAATTCTATGGCTCATTCATTCACTCACCATGTATTTTTTGAGCATCTACTATATGCTGGGCATTGTTCTAGATACTGGGGATAGGGCAGAGAATAATACAGACCTGGTCCCTTTATCATGAAGCTTATATTCTAGTGTGTATGTGTGTATAGCAAAGGAGAGACAAAAATGATAAATGATAATAATAATAACAACAATAATAAAAGAAGTCAGTTAACCGTGATAATGGTTGCCTGGTTCTAGAGGCAGATGCCTTGGGTCTTTCATTAAAGGAATTCTATCCAGATTTTTATTCTGCCTGGAAATCATTGTGTCTTGATTAGTTGCTCCTGGTGTGTCCCCTTATTATACTTTGAAAAATTTTTAATACTGTTTATCCAACTTTATTTTTATGTTTTTTAAAATGAAACTTCAGATTTTATCTGGATATATCTAGTCTTTTTACGCGTGTCCTTTTTTCTGTTCCGGGATCCCATGCAGGACGCCACATTGCATTTATTTTTAACTTGTTTCCAGATTTATTGAGAGATAATTGATGTGAACGTTGTATGAGTTTCAGGTGTATGTGATGTCTTGATACACTTACGTATTGCAAGACTATTACCGCAGTGAGGTTAGTCAGCACTTCTGTCACTCACATAATTACCATTTTGTTATTGTTGTGGTGAGAACATTAAAGATCTACTCTCATAAGCAACTTTCAAGTATATGACACAGTATTGTAAACTATAGCAACCATGTTGTACCTTAAATCCCCGGAAATTACTCATCTTATAACTGGAAGTTTCTACCCTTTGACCAACATCTCCCTATTTCCCCACCCTTGGCAACCACTATTCTACTCTCTGTTTCAGTGAGTTTGATGTTTTTGTATTCCACATATAAGTGGAATCCTACAGTATTTGTCTTTCTCTGTCAGACTTATTTCACTTAGCATAATGCCCTCAAGGTCCACCCATGTTGTTGCAAATGGCAGGATTTCCTTCTTTCTCATGGCTGAATAATATTCCATTGCATATATACACACAATATATATTTTTATCGATTCATCCATCAGATACTTAGGTTGTTTCCTCCACACCACGTTTAGTCCTCATGTCTCCTTAGTTTCCTCTGGCCTGTGGCAAATTCTCTTTCTTTCTTTGGTTTTCATGAACTTGGTGGTTTTGAGAATGACTGGTCAAGTATTTTGTTGAATGTCCTTCAATTTGGATTCACATTCAATATCTGAAGTTTGATTCCCATAATCTAGACTGAGTGATAACTTTTGGGGAGGAATAGACAGAGGCACATGCTACCAAGTGACTTATCGATAGTGACGATCTTGTAGTTAAGGTAGTGTTTGCAGGCTTCACCACTGTAAAATTACCATTTTCCCTTTTCGTACTCAAGCTCTTTGCCGTATTTGTTAGAAACCAGTTACTAAGTCCAGCCTACACACTCAAAGGGAGTGGAATTGATGATGGGGGGAATCTATAGATATTATTTGGAATTCTTCTGTACAGAAGATTTGTGCTTTTCCCTCCAAAGTATTTATCTATTCAGCCATTTATTTACATAAGTATGGACTCATACATATTTATTTTATGCTTTGGGTTATAATCCAATGCCACATTATTTATTGTTGCTCAAATTGTCCCAGCTTTGCCCATGGGAGGCTCTTTCAGATTGGCTCCTGTTTCCCTTTAACATACCCCCCTCTCCTTTTTTTGAGCAATTTTTCACTTTTTGCCACCCTAAGGTGCTCCAGGCTCCTCTTGTATTTTCCCTGCCCCTGCCCTAGAACCAGCTCTTTCTCCAGGGAGCCCTGTTTCCTGTTACAGGAGAAGGGTGATGAGAGACCAAGGCTGGCAGGTGGGTGACAGACTTTATTTGTATTGCTCTTTAAACTTTCCCCGTTCCCCGTTAGGCTATAAGCCTAATGTAGGGTGGCAGCCTTGCTGTCTTTCTCATATTATCTCCTTTACCTAGAAACCCGTTATTCGTTGAGGGAAGGAAATTTATTGGAACACGTTTTAGCTTTTTCCTTTGTTCTTTTAATATTGCCGCTAAGTTTACATTCATGTAATGCTGCCATATCGCTAGATCGAGAAAATGCGCACCGCCTTAACTTTCCATCATTGTGAATTGACTGACGTCTCATTTAATAAAGACATGTGTGATGTGTTCCTTGAGAATGTACTACCGTGCATGCATTTCACCGGCAGTCACCCATAGTCTATGCACATTTGCAATTCAAGGTTACTTGTTTTTATTCCTGGCCAGGGATTGGAAAAGGAAAGATACATTGTTGCTCCCTTCTCCTCCACTTCTTTTCCTTCCACCCATTTCCATATGGCAGAATTGGACCAGTGCCTCAAAGCCTAACTCCAATGACATTTCTTTCAAGTTGCCTTCCTATCTTCCTGTCTAAACCAAGATCTTCCCTGTCTCTGAATCCCACGAGTTCTGCATTTGTACTTACCTTGTGGTATTTACATTTTATTAGTTGTAATTATTTGTATGTGTCAGAATGCTCCTATAAGACTGTAAGTTAATCCCAGGCAGAGTCCATATCAGATTCAACTTCTTGCCTACAAATAACAAGAAATCAATTGTTCAAAAGGAAATGGAAATTTTAGAAATTAAATTCTGTCTCTGTAATGATAACTAAATTCCAGGAGAAAAGAAGGGTGCAAATAAATCAGTTGATCAAAAAGAATGGGAAACTATAAAAATTAAATTCTAGCTATAAATTTACAAGTGATCTCTAAAAAGCCTAATACTACAATGAAATTCCTGCTTCATTATTAACCGTTCAGATTAAAAAACCCCACAAAACCGAACCAACAGTCAATAATATCTGGTGCTGAAGAGGGTCTGATGAAAAAGTTATTTATATATATATGGAGGAGAGGAATCTGACCTAGAATTACAAAAGATACGCATACAAGAAAATCTATTATAGTGTTGTTTGTAACAAGGAAAAAATAAAACCAACTGGCAGTGACTTGAATGTCCATCAGTAGCAAATGGCTGGATAAAACTTGGTCCATCTATACCATGGAGTGTTATGTAGCTATTAAAAACAAATTAGATCTCTAGCCATTTCCCTGGAGAGATGTCTGTAGCATGCTGTAATGTTAGAAAAGGAAGGGACGGAGCAATGAGTAGAGCTCTTATGAAAACACCGACCCCTGTAAGTTGATCCTGACAAGGAGAAGGGTATGGGGAGAGACTCGCCAGGCTGGGTGTTTCCACACTCTCCCACAGCCAGGTAGCCTCTCATTCAGGAAAGAACACGCTCACCTGTGTCCTCGTCTGTTCGGGCTGCTATGACAGAATACCATAGACTGGGTAGCTTGTAAACAACAGAAATGTATTTCTCACACTTCTGGAAGTTGGGAAGTCCAAGTTGAAAGTGCCGGCAGATTCCGTGTCTGGGGAGAGCCAGCTTCCGGGTTCAGAGACGGTCATCTTCTTCTCCCGTGTCCTCATATTGCTGAAGGGGGAAGGGGGAAGGGAGCTCTCCGGGGTCTCATTTATGAGGGCACTGATCCCACTTAGGAAGGCTCTGCTTTCCTGTCCTCATAACCTGCCAAAGGCCTCTCCTCCAATGCTACCGCTTCAGGGGTTAAGATTTCCACATATGAGTTTTGGGGGCACATAAACATTCAGTCCATTGCACCTTGGCAGTGGCCGTGATCTGTCAGTGTCATCGATTCCCACATGAAGGTAATGTTGTGACTAGTGTTTCAGGGGCCTTTGGTGTCATTTGGGATTTCCCTGTAGGTTGCTCATGTCATCATAACATCTGGAACTTTAGATGAGAGGGAAAAAACTCATGTTGATTAATTTTTCTGTTTGTGGTATTTGAAAATTCTGAGCTTTATATTTTAGAGGGATGAGATTAAAAGGGCTGAGTATTAGCTTTCCCCTTTTTACTTAATGAGAAAGGTTTGTAGATCATTTAAACTGTCATTTATATCCACTTCATCATGGATGATTAAAAAGGTGCTCAAACTCACCAGTGTCAGACGCATAAACGAAGGCAGCAATGGGATATATGTCTCAGGCTGGGAAAAACTGGAAAAGACCAACCACATCTCTTACTGGTGGGGAAGCAGAGAAAGGGTTACTCTCTTATATTGTTGCTGAAGATGAGAATTACTTTAGCTTTTTTGGTTACACTTATGCTAATTAAAATATGCAGATTATTTAAAAGTATTATAATTTGATCACACATCAAATAATATAGGTAATAACATACATCAAATGATAAAGACTAGTGATAAAACTGGCATTTGTGAGCCCACTTCCAGCCTAAGAACTGGATCATCACCAATGCCACTGAAGGCCCCTGCAAGCTCCTCTCCAGATAACCACAATCCTGTTCTTTTGCTCTGTTCTATTAAAAACAGTTAAAAAGAAATACATAGACTCTTTGGTCCAGCAGCCTTTCTCCTGGGACTCCATCTCAGAAATAAAGCCTGTAGTACACGAGGACATTTGTAGAAAGGATGTTTATTGTGGCATTGTTTGTAGCAGGAAAAGAGGGGACACGAGTGAATGCTCGTTAATGATTGAGTAAATTACAGGACATCCACACCATGGAATTTTGTACAGCCATTAAAAAACGATGAATTAGTGTAATACCAGATGCCTTGGAAGGATTTCCGTGGCATATTGTAGGATGAGAAAACAGGAGGCAGGAAGTGTGTACAAAATGGCAAATGCATATGTATTGTATTCAGTGTGTAAACACATGTATTTGCATGTGACAATGTGAATATGGAGACAAATCTGAAAGCCAATACTCTACGTTCTCAAAAGGGATTACCAGAGAGAGGGCGGGTGGGGTGATGTGGAGGGAGAGAGGACTGGGGAGCAAGCGAAAAGGGAAGGAAAAAAACTGACCTGGGCCTCAGCTGCTTCATCAGAGAAACAGGGATAAAATTTCCTGTCTTATTTTTGTCCCAGGGTTTGTATGAGAATTTCACAAGATGATGCGAAAGGTTTTTTTGAAAACGTTCAGGGCTCTGCCCAAATGTGTGATTTATTATAATGTGCAAATGATACTTATAATAGCGATGTAATTTTGAGCAGATAATTTTATTGTTCTAGGCCTAATATGGTTTCACCTACTAGACAGGGATAATACTAACTAACCTAACTAGGGCTGGTGTCCTTCCAGGTGAACTATTAAAATCACGCTGCTTGCGTGCCTTTAGGTCTGTATATTACTGAATCCACAGTCCTCAACCATGATGAAGTTGAAAGAATGACCTGTTTGGTCCGATTGCTGACTCATTCCCCTCTTTTGAGCTTCACCCACACCACCTTTAGAACAATATTGTTAGGTCTGCCAAAATTGGAGGTGTATACTCGCTCGGGGCCACGCCCACCCTGGGTTCTTTAGACTTGAGGCCAGGCCGGGTGGCATAGGATGTACACCCTGTATTAGTTTGCTAGGGCTGCTGTAAGCAACTACCACAAAGGGATGGCCTGAATCAATAGAAATTTATTCTCTCCCAGTTCTGGAGGCCAGAAGTCTGAACTCAAGGTGTGGGCAGGGCCGTGCTCCCTCCACAAGTTTTAGAGGAGGATGCTTCGCTGCCTCATCTAGCTTCTGGTGGTAGCTGGAAATCCTTGGCGTCCTTTGGCTTGAATGCTTCACTCCAATCTCTGCCTCAATCGTCTATCACATGGCCTTTGCCCCTGTGTCTCTGTGTCCAAATCTCTCTCTTATAAGGACACCAGCCATTGGATGTAGAGCCCGCGCTCCTCCAGTACGACCTCGTCTTAACTAATGACATCTGTGCAGACCCTAGTTCCAAACAGGGTCACATTCTGAGGTTCTGGGTGGGAGTAAATTTTGGGGGACTCTACTCAACCCAGTACAGACATAAGAGGGAGCTTCACTCTCTTTTCGTCCCCTGCTTCCTGCGTTCCTCCTGAAGGTGGGCTTCTCATGGAGCCCCAGAACTCGCATTGTCCATTCCAAGATGAATCTCAGTGGGTTTTATCAAAGATTTGAGCCCTTTCGAGCATGACCAAGCCAATGTTATGAGGAGGGATGTGGGGTGGGGTGAAGTGTTCTGGAAATTTTTACTGTTTCACTCAGAGCAGAAATTATGGACCTATGGCAATATCCAGTCAGCACTTTCCTGACCTTATTTGGTATTCTGATGAGTAGGGTTTTCCTTAGTTTTTAAAGAAATATGAAAAACAAACAGGCATGAATTCTAAGATGAAGAGAGACTTTGGGGACAAAGTATCTTTAGACACGGCATAGTTATTAAACAAATTCAGCTTTTCAGCCAAGGACCTCCAGATATCACACGTTCCTTGCTCACTACAGACAGCCAGCTGTTCCACGGAAGGGGCTCGAATTCCTTGATGGCCCTGCCAAGAGCTGGTGTCTGTTCGTCTTGTTTGCTTTCCACCAGACAGAGTACAGATACCCGTTTGGACCTGCTGAGATGTACTCAAGGCTCTTCTGCAACAAATAGTGAGGTTTTATAATGAAAAGCTCAAGGGAAGGTCTTTAAAATTGTACCAATCATGTTAATAATGTGACAAACCTATTTTTAATTTTTATTTATTATTTTATTATTTTTTTCCTTTTTCTCCCCAAAGCCCCCTGGTACATAGCTGTATATTCTTAGTTGTGGGTCCTTCTAGTTGTGGCGTGTGGGGCGCCACCTCAACATGGCTTGATGAGCGGTGCCATGTCCGTGCCCAGGATTTGAACAGATGAAACACTGGGCCACTGAAGCAGAGCGTGCGAACTTAACTACTCGGCCACAGGGCAGGCCCCTTATTTTGATTTTTTATTGTGGTAAGATATATGTAACATAAAAGTTATATTTTAACCATTTTACAGTTAGATATTTAGTACATTCTCAATGTCATGCAACCGTCACCTCTATCTAGTTCCAAAGTATTTTCATCACCCCAAAAGAAAGCCCACTGCCCCTGTAGCAGTCCCTCCCCGTTTCCCTGGCAACCACTAATCTTTCTGCCTTGAAGGATTTGTTTATTCTGGATATTTCATATAAATGGGATTGTGTACAATGCAGCTTTTTGTGTCTGGCTGCTTTCACTCAGCATAATGTCTTCAAGGTTCATCCATGTTGTAGCGTGTGTCAGCGCTTCGTTCCTGTTTACAGCCATATAATACTCCATCGTATGGATAGACCACATTTTATTTATCCATTCCTCACTTGCACCATCACATTTTCAGCTTCTATTTTGCAATAGGCAAGAAGTGTTTAAGGATTTTTTATTTTGGAATAATTTTAGATTTACAGAAATTTAAAAGATAGTACAGAGAGTTCCCATATACTACCCCCTACCCCGCTCCCTGCCCCCATTCCAGTTTCCCCCACTGTTAGCATCCAACATCACCAGAGTACATTTGTCAAAACTCAGAAGCAGATGCTGGCACGCTGCTACCAACTAAACTCCAGACTTTATTCAGATTTCACCATTCTTTCAGATTTCACCATTTTTTCTGCTCATGTCCTCTTTCTGTTCCAGAATCCAATCCAGGGTATCCCATTGCATTTAATTGTCATGAATCCTTAGTTACTTCTGGTCTATGACAGTTTTTCACTCTTTATTTTTATGACCTTGACAGTCTTGAGTCTACAGGCCAGATATCCTGCAGAAAGTTCCCCTTTTTGGGTTTCCCAGATGCTTTTCTTGTAATTATGCTGGAGTGATTTGCTTTTTGTGTACGTTATCCAGACAAGCGTCCACTGGGAATAATTTTGCCTGTAAGGATGCGACCCCATAGGACTTTAAAGAGGGCATTAACTTGTCTTTTTCTTCTCTGATTGCCAATGCTATTCAGTCTACCCGCCATTGGCTCTGCCAGGAGGTAGGTCCCGGCTTACAGGTGAGGCCGCTGGCTTGTGAGTGAGCAACAGAGAGGAGATTCCGACCCAGATGGCAACGCCATGATCTGCCCACGACTCCGCACTGCACATTGCTGATGGGCTGCTAACAAATTGGTGTGTCCAAGGGCATGTTCGACTGCAGCCTCAGTTCCCCTCTGGAGGTATTTGAACATCACCTAATTAGGTAACGTGGTAACTGGGCAACCATTACTTATAATAGACGTGGAGTTGTAAATTATTCTATTTAATTAAGAACTGCACATTTCCTATTAAAGAAAGGCTTATCATAGGTTAGTAAATTTATTGGGAACACTTAACTTTAGCTAATTAAGCTGTTTGAACTCAAGGCAAGGGCATTCATTAATAATCAAGCCAGGCAGTTAAGGGCAATTAGTGGAACAGCTGGTCTTTATCTCACTGATAAAGGATGGTTAATACAGATCTTTACAGCTGTTATAAACTTCCCCAAAGCACTACCCTCTTCAAAAGTTTGCTTTAGTAAAAAACGTGGAAGACAAACTAAATTTCAAAGAATGCAGTGTTGGTGGCAATCTCGGCCTCCCAGCCCACGCTGAGGGGCAGGAGGACAGTGAAAGCCACCAGCGTGGCCTCTCTCCCAGCGTCTCCATTTTCCAGGCAGTCTGATCTCGATGTTACCATTGTTTTTCTCATTCCCACTGGAATCTTGGCTGCCCGAGGGGCAAAGGGCAAGGATTAGTCATCTATATACACAGAGATTATATCATCTGACAGAAAAAGGGAGGATGTGGTCTGACGAAGTGGTTTTTCCTGATCTGTGAGTATATGTTGCAAGTCTCAGGGCTCTCTTTTAAAAATGATATTTGCTTAAAATTCTTTTTACATTGAAGTTTAAAGCACTGACTTTTTGGAAAATCTTGGCCAGATGTCTTGGAGAATGTCCTGCATCTGGATTTGTCTACAGTTTCCTCTTGGTGGTGGTGAACTTGTTTCTCCGTGCCCTAAATTTCCTGTAAACTGGAAGTTCCCTTCCGAGGCTTGATTAGATGGAAGTGAAACATTTTTGGCAGGAATCCTTCAAGCTGATGCCATGTATTTCACATGGCCACATGCCAGGGGCCACATACAGGGCTCTTTGTCTCCATTTTGGTGATGCTACGCTTGAGCCCTGGTTTCAAGAAGTAACAGCAGTTGTCTCCATGAAAGGGACATTCCCCCTCAGGGATCCGTATATAATATGCAGGCTGCTCCCTTTCTCTGCAGTGCTCCCCCTGTGGCCTTCCTGTGCTTGGCCCATTCTCATCGTTCTGGCCCCCACTCAAGCGTCACCTTCTCTGATTGGACATTAGGTGTCTGCCCTAAGGTGTCTGCAAGGCCCTGCGTCCTCTGGCCCTGGCTGGCTCCCTGGACTCATCTTGAACAAACTCCTCTTCCCATTGCAGCCCAGCCATACTGGCCATCTTTCAGGGCCTGGAGGGCACTGTGCTCCCTTCTGTCAAAGCCTTGCCTGGACCACATTGCTGTCTTCCCCATCCAGCTTCTCATCCTTCTGGACTGAGCTAGGGGTCTTTTCCTGTGTGATGTCTTCCTGGACTGCGTGCCCCACCCAGTCCGGGTAAAATCCCCCTGTTAAATGTTCTCAGAGCGCCATGGAAGTCCCCTTTGTAGTGATCATCGCACATGGAATTTTCTATCTTTTTATGTGGTTATTGTACTGATTTCTGCCTTCTCCTCTAGAAGTTAAGCTCCACAGGAGCAGGGAACCTGCCTAATTTTGTTCATCCTTGTAAACCCAAAACAGCTAGCACAATGCCTGGCATATAGTAGGTGATCAATAAATATTTGTTGCATGAATGAATGAATGGTCACTAGCTGAATGGCTCCAGTGGGACCCTATGTTAATGACATTCTGAAGGATCTCAGTCCTGTTTGGTACAGGGAAGTTGCTAGAATAGAGATTGGCAAACTCTTTTTGGAAAGGGACTGATGGCAGATATTTTCAGGTTTGGGGGCCAGATGGTCTCTATTGCAACTACTCAAGTCTGCTGTTACAGAAAGGAGCCACAGATAATATTGAGTGAATGGGCGTGGTTGTGTCCCAATAAAACTTTATTTACAAAAACAGGTGGTGGGCCAGATTTGGCCTGTGGGATGTAGTTCGCCAACCCCTGACCTAGGGTTATGGGTCCTGGTTTCATCTTAATTTTGGTTCATATTTACTGACTTCCTGTCGTGTAACTGGCATTCTTCTGGATTCCGGGAATATGGCAGTGAATGAGACGGACAATATAGTTGACCTCACGAAGCTTACATTCTATTTGACTAGAGACAGACGATGAAGAAGTAAAGTAATCATGTTATTTCAGAGACGATGCTGTGTCCCACGAAGAAGAATAGAGCAGGGCACTGGGTTGGAGAAGGGTTGGGTCGAAGGCTGGGGGCTGCTCATTTACATAGGGTGGTTGGGCCAAATTAGGGGTAATTTGAGCATTAGTAAAAAAGGACGTACTTGAGTGTAGCACGTTGGGTAAATAAAAATCCATGAGTTCATAGTGTTACTAAAGAGAGAGAGAGCAGTGAAGAAGGAAAGCTCTTCTTTAAGGAGGAATGTCAAAAGGAACGATAGAATTAAAAAACTTAAGTTTCCAACCCTAGGGTAATAACTGGTTCATGTAAGAATCATCTTCCCCAAGAAAGTAACTGAGCAGAGACCAGAAGGATGAGACAAAGCCACCAGGAGGAGAGTGTGGGGAAAGGTGTTGCAGGCAGAGGGAACAGCCAGTGCAAAGTCCCCGAGGTGAGAATGAGATTGTCTTGCTCTAACCACAGCAAGGAGGCCCCTGTGGCTGGAGAGAGGAGGCGAGTGACAGGAGGCGAGGCCAGAGAGATATGGGGGAGATCAAGTCGGGCTTTGTAGATCCTGATGAGGAGCTAGGACTTGTGATGGAAACCCCTATAGTCTTTGGAACAGAGGAGAGATGTGACATGGTTTCTATTTTAACACAATCATGCTGGCTGCCATGTGGGGAGCAGGCATGGGGGTGAGTAGCAAGAGTAGAAGCAGGGGAGACAAGCAAGGAGGCTTTCGAAGTCATCCGATGCAAGAGAAGACGGGCCATCGCCAGGCGGGGTGGGAAGTGGTCGGATCCAGCGTATATTTTGGTGGTTGTTGCTTACAGGATTTGAGCTGTATTTGGCTGGGGGGAAAGGCAGGAGTCAAGGATGACTGCAAACTCTCCTGCCTGAGGCATGTGTGGATGGGGCCACGGGGACGAGGAGGACCTTTAGAGAACTAGGCCTATGGGGAAACACCAACAAGGGTGCTGTGGACATGCTCAGTCTGGGGTGGTGCCTGTCAGAGTCTTGGTGATGCTGAGGCAGGCGGAGGAGGTATGAGTCTGGAGATGTACAGCTGAGAGTCGCTGGTCTATAGATAATATTTAAATCACAAGAAGGGATAAGATCCCTTAGAGAGGAAGACCTAGGAAGGGGAAGAAGGGAAGGAAAAATAAAGGAGATGGAGAAAGGGCAGCCGGTTAGATGGGAAAGCCGGGAGAACGGGTAACCTGGAAGCTAGTTGAGAAAGAGATTCAAGAACTTAGTTCTCTTATTTTCCCTTAACGTATGTTTTAACCTATTTCAAATTCACTTTGCTTTGCAGTAGTATTTGAATAATAGCCCCAACAATAGGAACAGTAAGTAACGATAACAGCCAGCATGTATTGAAACCTGCTCTGTGCCATGCAACATGCTAAGCACCTTTCCTGCCGTATCTCATGGAATCTTCACTTCAAGTCTCTGAGCCAACACTGTGATTACCCCTGTTCTACAAATGAGCAAGATGAGGCCCAGAGAGGCCAAGTGACTTGCCCAAAAGTCACACAGCTCGTAAGCAGCGGAGTCAGAATTAGGAACCAGATCTACACCGTTAAAATCCTTCCTGAAAACAGATTACTATAGATAAATGCTCAAGAGAGCTTCTGGGCAGGAGGTGCTGGTGGGATGGGTAAATAGCCATTCTAGTGTTTAACAAGTATGTATTGAGGACCTACTACGCATTCTTCCAGATGCAGAACAGAGGTGACAATGCAAAAATCCATGCTCTCATGGGAGACTGGCTTGTTTCAAAAACAGCATCCTTATCTATGTAATGAGGGCAATAAATATATCTATCTCATCAACTTTTAGAGGGGACTAAATGTATTAATGCACGCAGATCACTTAGAACCAGGCCTGGCATATAGCTAACATGCAATACTTGTTGGCCATGATCATGGAGCAAATCTCAGCTTCCGTACTTACTATGGGACATTGGGCAAGTTCTTTACTTTCTCTGTGGCTTAGTTTTTCCATCTGTAAGATGGGATAGCAGTAGTTACTGACCATATGATTATAATGAAGGTTTGGTAAGCTAACATATATGCAGTGCTTAGAGTGGCTGTCACATGATTCTCAGTGGGTTTTAGCTCGTATTTTGGGGACATAGGCAAGAAACCTGTTAATATTGGCTCGAAGAAAGCATGGCAGATAAAAACCCGACTGGATTTCCACATGCGTGTCAGTGACAAGCAGCCTGGATTAAAGATCGGAGACATCACTGCGGGAAGAACTGCATTGTCCCCCAAGGGAAATGACAACCTGCAGAAAGAATGAGCACAAAGCTTAGGGAGGTGGGGACGGTGGCCTGAGGAAAGAGAAGAACGGCAGCGGGTGCCCAGCATCTCTGTGCGGTAACATTTTCCCCAGGAAAGGCCCAGGGGCTCTCGTGTGGCCATAATCACCTGTTCCAGATCTCGGAAGCCCAGCTCCTTGTTCTTTGAGAGCTCTGCTCCCTTTGGCCTCTGTCTGTCTCTGTTAGAGCCTAATCATATTTGAAAGCAGTTTTTATCTCTGATTATTCATCCGTATGTGAGGAGCTTACGTGTCTAAGCCACCACTTCCATCACATCCAAGCATGTGGCCCTGTGAACACACACAGGCCTAGAGCCAGCCAGGAGAGCATCCCCACCCCCATCCACGCAGGGAGGTTTTAGGGAATTAGAGGGGACCGGCTTTGGGGGCGGGCAGGGTGAAGCAGACAATGCTGGCATCCAGACTGAGCAAAACAAATATGAGAGAACTAATAGCAGGACCCCAGCCAGCCGGTAAATCGATAGGTGGGCTTGTCCTAAAGGCATGGCTTCCCAAACTTTAATAAGATGGTGTCTGTGAAGATTACATATTAGCTTAGAGAACAATATTTCATTTTCGCCCACTCTTTCTAATCTGCCAGAGATGAGGTGCCGGGCTAGGTTTAATGCTTACACACGCATTTCAGGTTAATTCTCTGTTAAATCATGGTGGGACTTAGAGCTAAATTTTCCACTCTTCCTAGGGTCGCGGGTGCTCACGCGGGGCAGGGAGCCAGCCGAGGGGGTGGCTGAGGACAAACTCCGGGGGCACGAAGCTATAAGAAACATGTAACCATTTGACCGCCCTTGTTTCTCCTACTGATGTTGGTCTTTTGTATTTTATACAGTGTTGAGATACAACTCAGATACTGTGCAATTTACCCATTTAAAGTGAACAATCCAGTGGCTTTTAATATATGTGCAGAGTTGTGCAACCATCTTCACAATCAATTTCAGAACAGTTTCATCCCCAGACGCCGTAGCTGTTAGCGGTCACTCCCCATTTCTTGTCAACCTGCCAGCCCTAGGCAACCCCTAATCTACTTTCTGTCTCTGCAGATTCTCTTGCTCTGGACACTTCTTAGAACCGAAATCATACAATATATAGTCTTTTGTGACTGGCTTATTTCACTTAGCATAATATTTTCAAGGTTCATCCGTGTTGCAGCATGCATCACTACTTCATTCCTTTTCATTGCCAAATACTATTCCATTGTATGGACAGACCACATTTTATTTATCCATTCATTTGTTGATGGACATTTGGATTGTCTCCATCTTTTGGCTATTATGAACATTAATTTACCGGTTTTCGTGTGGACATATGTTTTGATTTCTCTTGGGTATATGCCTAGGAGTGGAATTGCTGGGACCAGCTTGGTGGTGTACCAGTTAAGTTTGGATGCAACACTTCGGCAGCCCGGGGTTTGCCAGTTCGAATCCTGGTTGTGACCTAGCACCACTTGTCAAGCCACGCTGTGGCAGGCGTCCCACATATAAAATAGAGGAAGATGGGCACAGATGTTAGCTCAGGGCCAATCTTCCTCAGCAAAAAGAGAGGAGGATTGGCAACAGATGTTAACTCAGAGCTAATCTTCCTCAAAAAAAAAAAAAAAGAATGGAATTGCTGGGCCATTGGTTTCTGTGTTTAACATTTTGAGGAACTGACAGACTGTTTTCCAAAGTGGCTGTACCATTTTACATTCCTACCAGTGCTATATTTCTCTACATCCTCACCAACATTTGTTATTATCTTTTTTTGATTTTAGTTATCCTAGTGGGCATGAAGTGGTATCTTGTTGCGGTTTTGACTTGCATTGCCCTAACGGCTGACGATGTAGAACATCTTTTCATGTGCCTATTGGCCCGTGTATATCTTCTAGGAAAAAACATGTATTCAGATTCTAAGCTCATTTCATAATGGGGTTATTTATCTTTTTGTTTTTGAGTTGTAAGCGTTCTTTATATATTCTGGAGGCAAGTCTCTTATGAGATATATGATTTGCAAATATTTTTCCCACTCTGTGGGTTGTCTTTTCGCTTTCTTGATGGTATCATTTGCAGCACAAATTTTCCAATTTTGATGAAGTCTAACATATCTATTCTTACATCATTTGTGCTTTTGGGGTCATAGCTAGTGAGATTTTGCCTAATGAAGATTTACTCCTGTGTTTTCTCCTAAGAGTTTTCATAGGTTAGCTTGTTTAGGTCTATGATCCTTTTTGAATGAATTTTTGTGCGTGGTGTGAGATAGGGGTCAAACTTCATTCTCCGGTGTGTTCTAGCACCGTTTGTTGAAAGTGATGTCTCAGGCTTTTGTGGCCATCCCAGTTAATGGTAACTCTATTGTCCAGTTGTTCAGGCCAAAATCCATTCTTGACTCTTTTTTCTCCAATTCCCAAATCTTGTAGGCTCTACCTTCAAAACAGATGTAGACTCTGATTGCTTCCTACCGCCTCTGCTACTGCCGCCCTGGTTCCAGTAACCATCTGCTCCGTGTGGATCATTACAGAGACCTCCTAACTTGTCTGCCTGCTTCTGCCCTTAGATCTTATTACATATTTTTGTTTAAAAGCATTCATAATTCTAGTTTCCTATGTCCATTTATTGTGGGCCTTATGTCCCTTCAGTTGTCAATGTCAAGAATCAATAGTATGGGTCCCATGTTATGCCCAGACTTCTGTATATACAAAATCGAGTAATGTGAGTTGTTTCCTGCTACAACATCTTCCTCAGGGACAATACACAACTGTTGCAAATGCCACACTGGTTCCTGCACAGGTCCAGAGCCACCAATTGGCATACAAAAAGAAGTAAGAAATAGACGGTCAGCACAGTGCGGAAATGATGCTATGCTATGCAAGGGTCTATGGCATTCACTCTATCTGAAGGGAGTGTTTGACAAGTGAGTTAATTTGTCCTTTCTCTTGCCTCAGCGCTCCTGCCACTCAGACCATCCCGGCGCCCTGTAGCAGTGCCTGCCTCTGCCCTTGACATCAGCACCACACACAAACCCTCAAGGCACTGGGATGCAGTTGCCTTCTATTTTGAGGACAGAGGTCAAGATGCAGGAGAAGCATTTCTCTGGGGCCTGAATGGTGTTACTCATGAGAGTGGTATTTTGGGTGGGCCTTCAAATGTGTGGGTGTGAAGAGGAGGAAGCGGTTCAAGGCCAAAACACCTGGACAGCACCTCGGAATCCATAAACCATCTCCTTTTGAGGCTTGCGGGAACTTCTCTCCATATTTCTTAGCGGGGCTGTATTTGCTCACTTCTGACTGGACTGTTCTGTGAATAATCCTAAGAGCGGAGACTCCTAGGGGTTAAAGAGTGGTAGGCTTTTCTATTTTATTTAAGGATACAAGTGTCATTTTCCTAATAATGGTTGGTTTTGGTTTTGTGGACCAAAAGCACTTCCACAGATACGTATTCTCAAATGTTCTTATCCACAGATAAAGAACTAGGCAAATGCTGTGGTGTTTGGATTAAAAAAGTCAACAAACCACCCAACCTCACTTGATCAATTTTATTTGAGCTATTAGCAGAGAATATGTTGCACTAGAGACTACTTACATCCAGTAATAACTGAATGTTAAGCAAACAGATCATCAATTATTAAAATGTAGCTGCTATTAACGTAATCCTTTGCATTTCACTAACATCAGCCTTCGGAGGGGCATGTAAAGCCAGTTAAAAGCATCTGATATGCAAAATAAGAATGCAACCATGTTCCCTTTGCTAAAATTCTTGGAGGATCTCTCTCTAAATTTTCCACTTAGGAGTGGGTGTTGTGATTGGGAGAGAGAGGAGTAAAATCCTGTCCAATGTAGAAATTTCTGATCAAGAAGCTAGCAAAAGCAGTATTTTGAGGGCTTAGGGCTCTTGAAAAACCAAAATTTACCTTTAATACAGGATCTAGATAACTTTCTTTATTTGCCAAACTCAGGACAACTTTGTTTTGTGAACACATTTTCTTTTACCTAGTTTTTGGAATATAGATAGTACATCCACATGGTTAAAAAAACTAAAAAAAAAACCGATTACAGTGAAAACTCTTTCTGCCGTCTGTCTCTACCCACACTTCCAGAGTTTTACGTATCTGTCCAGAGTTCCTATGCATATATCAACAAATACTAATTTCAACATTATTTCACACATTTTTGTACCTTGGGTTTTTTGTTTTTGTTTGTTTGGTGAGGAAGATTGGCCCTGAGCTAACATCTGTTGCCAATCTTCCTCTTTTTGCTTGAGGAAGATTCACCCTGAGCTAACATCTGTGCCAGTCTTCCTCTGCTTTGTATGTGGGATGCCACCACAGCATGGCTTGATGAGCGATGTGTAGGTTGGAAATGGGATCTGAACCTGTGAACCCTGGGCCAGCAAAGCAGAGTGTGTGAACTTAACAACCACGCCACCAAGCTGGCCTCTTGTTCTCGTTTCTTATTTACTAGTATACCCTGGAGATCCATCATACCGTATCAGCACATAGAGAGCATTCTCATTCTTTATTTCCAAACACAGAGTACCCTATTATCTATTTATATATACATCTCCTACTTTATTTAACCAGTCGACTCCAGAAGGACGTTGGGTTGTTTCCAGCTCTTTGGTCGGCTAAACACGCTGCAACGAATAACCTTATATATGCATGATTTTACATACATTTAGGATACATTTCCGGAAGTGGAATTGCTGGGTCAAATTGTATATGTGTTTGTGATTCTGATAGATATTGCCAGATTGTCCTCCATGGGGGTGATGGCCATTTGTGCTCCCACGAGTAACGAGTGAGAGTGTCTGTGTCCCCAGGGCTGGTTCGTGTTCTGAAGAACCCTCGAGTGGAGACTATCCCATTCAACATCATCTTGATAGGAGAGACTAGCCTCTTTTACTCCTTATTTCCCTATCACTCTGCGACCTTTCACTTCTTGCCTCCAGCTGGCTGCAAGATTGCAGCCAAGTTATTTAAGCACTTGTGCCTTGGTTTCTCCATCTGTAAAATGGGGCTATAAGAGTACCTACAGCCTATGGTAGTTGGGAGAGTTCCATGAGCTAATGCACACAAAGCGTGGAACACGGTTCAGACAAAGTAACTGCTTAGAAATGCTGTCTGTTATTACGTGGGTCAAATAAATAATGCCACTTAGAGATTGCGCCATCTCTGTCTCTATTAGGCCACTGTGTGTTAACATCTATGTTATAAAACTACAAGGGCACCGAACATTTTCTTGGAGGAAGACGAATCTTGGTTCTAGGTAAACGAACGTGAGCTCCCACCCTTGGGTGTAGCTGGAGGTTGCCAGTGGAAAAGAGAGCTGAGGAGGGTGGTGCAGGAGCAGACATTCCACAAAGATTTGCAAATATTTTCTCCCAGTTGGTGGGTTGTTTTTTTCATTTTGTTGATGGTTTCCTTTGCCATGTAGAAGATTTGTAGTTTGATGTAGTCCCATTTGTTTATTTTTTTTCTTTAGTTTCCCTTGCCTCAGGAGACACGATATTCAAAAAGACACTGCTAAGATCAATGTCTAAGAGTGTACTGGCTTGTTTTCGTCTAGGAGTTTTATGATTTCAGGTCTTACATTCAAGTCTTTAATCCATTTTGAGTTAATTTCTGTGTATGGTGTGAGATAATGGTCTACTTACATTTGCAAATCTTACATCCAATAAGGGTTAATTTCCAAAATATATAAGGAACTTGTACAACTCAACAACAACAAAACGAACAACTCAATCAAAAAATGGGCAGAGAATGTGAACAGACATCTTTCCAAAGAAGATACACAGTTGGCCAACAGGCACATGAAAAGATGTTCAATACCACTAATTATCAGGAAATGCAAATCAAAGCTACAATATCACTTCATACCTGTCAGAATGGCTATCATTAAAAAGATAAGAAGGGCCAGCCCTGGTGGCCTAGTGGTTAAGTTTGGCACACTCCACTTCAGTGGCCTGGGCGCAGACCTTCACCACTCATCTGTCAGTGGCCATGTTGTCGTGAGGGCTCACAAACAAAAAGAGGAAGATTGTGAGCAGATGTTAGCTAGGGCAAATCTTCCTCAGCAAAAAAAGAAAAAAGATCAGAAGGAACAAGTGTTGGAAAGGATGTGGAGAAAAGGGAACTTTCATACACGTGGCTGATGGTAATGAAAACTGATGCAATCACTCTAGGAAAGAGTATGGAAAGTTCTCAAAAAATTAAAAATAGAAATACCATATGATCCAGCTGTTCTACTTCTGTTTTATCCAAAGAACTTGAAAACACTAATTTCAAAAGATATATGCACCCTATGTTCTTTAAAAAAAATCTTTCTTTCTTTCTTTTCTTTTCTTCTTCCCAAAGCCCCCCAGTACGTAGTTTACATTCTAGTTCTTCTATGTGGGACCCCGCCTCAGCATGGCTTGATGAGCGGCGCTAGGTCCACAGCCAGGCTCTGAACTGGTGAAACCCCAGGCTGCTGAAGCAGAGCACGTGAACTTAACCACTTGGCCATGGGGCCGGCCCCCCTGCACCCCCATGTTCATTTCAGTGCTATTTACAATAGCCAAGATGTGGAAACAACCTAAGTGTCCATCAATGGATGAATGGATAAAAAAGATGTGGTGTGTATATATATATATATATACATATGTATACACTGGAATACTTCTCAGCCATAAAAACGATGAAATCGTGCCATTTGTGACAACATGGATGGACCTTGAGGGTATTATGCTAAGCGAAATGAGTCATAGGGAGAAAGACAATTACCTATGATTTCATTCATAGGCGAAGGATGGAAAAACAAACAAACACATAGATAAGAGGAACAGATTGGTGGTTGCTAGAGAGGAAGTAGGAGAGGGGAGATGAAAGGGGTAAAGGGGCGCATATGTATGGTGACGGATGGAAGCTAGACTCTAGGTAGTGAACACGATGCAGTCTACAGAGAAGCTGAAATATAACCATGTACACCTGAAATTTCGTAATGTTATAAACCAACGTGGCCTCAATAAAAAAAAATTTCTGTTGTGAGCCTTGGACAGCAGGACACAGGACAGCAGACCTGTGTTTAAGAGGGTTTTGGCACCAAAACCCCTGTCTCCAGGAGGAGGTTCTGAACTGCGTGTGAGAGGTTCTGGGGCCTAGAGTCTTACCAGGACAGCCACAGTTCTATAATCCCGAGTAGTGGGGAGGTGTTGGAGAAAGAGCGACTCTCCTGGGCCAAGCAGAGCTGGCAGCACAGCTTTATGGTTGAAGATCCTTCTCCTGGAGTCAGATAGCCCTGGGTTCAAATCCTGGCTCTACCACTTGCTAGGAGGGGGACCTAGAGTGCATTCACATTTCTGATCCTCACTTCCTCATCTGTCATGGAGGATAAATGGCACCGTAGAGGCATTCCGGGCTGCTGATATGCTCACAGGGAGGCTGTGAGGATGACATGATGTAACAGTTCTGAGGCAGGACTACCCTGCCAGGTACACACTAAGCACCTGATAAATGTCAGCAACTGTTAAGGACATCACATGAATAGGGCTTCACAAGCTCGGTGTCTCTGGCATACAAGAGGGACCCTGAGGGGGTGTACATTAACAGATTCAAGTCATAAAACCAGAAAAGGCCCATTTGGATGGATGTACAGTTATAGAGAGGAAAAAATGCCTCTTAGCATGCATGTTGTTTGCAACAAAGCAAAACGAATTTGTAAGCGTCTTATTGCAGATGCAGGGGAGGGAGAGGCTGAAAAATTTCCTGTAGTCTTGAGGCAGCAAATGGAAAATGAGTTCTATGGTACTGATTGCTGCTAATTTAAGACATATAAAACCACCGATAACTCTTTAGTGTTCGCTGCTTTTTTGTGTTATTTACTAAAGGTAAAATAGCCGTACTTTTCCACACACTATCTTTATCCCTTTATCTCATTTCCATATTAAGGACATATGTTCTTTAAACACTCCTACTTATTTTTTGTCGACTCACTGCTCTCTATAAGAACTTAATCCTAGTACTTGAGAATCATCAACTGTGTGACTCTCCTTGTCTGGAAGGCCCTGATCTGTCTTCCACGCTTGGCCAGCTCCTTCTCCAGCCATCCCCTTCTTTGTGAAGTAATTTCCCAGTATCACTAGCCATCGATGGCCCTTTCTTCTTGGTTCATGGGAATCTGCTCGATGTTTCTTTTATAGCATTTTTCATATTGGGCCCTAGTTCTTTGAGTACACATCTCTCGCTCCCTTTACACTGGGAAATCTTGGAGTCAAGGATTGCGTCCCTCCCTCCCTTTCTACCTTCCAAGTTCATCAAACATGTAAGTGTCAGGCCCTATGACAGGGTCTGTGGTACAGAAATGAGTTAGACACAATCCTCGGTGTAGAGGGAGAGATCTCAGCACAGTGTGGGAGCAATGAAAGGACCAGGCACTGAGCCAACACCTTACCCACATTTTCTCATTTCATCCTCTGAATGACCCTACATTCACCCATGATTACTCCCATTTTACTGTTGAAAAGCCTGAGCCAGAGAGGAAATGTAACTTGCCAAAGAACATAGGCTAGCAAGTGGCCACAAATCGGTGTCAAGCTGAGGGTCAGGAGACCACCTGGAGGAGGCAGTGCTCAGCAACGTCGTGACTGTGAGAATGGTTTAGCCGGGTGAAGGAGTGCAGGAAAGGAATTTCGGGTGGAGGCATCAGGCTCTGCGAAGTCTTGGGGGTAAGACAGCACTGCTCTTTGGGGGGACTGCAAGAGTCTTAGTCATCTCTACATCCCCAATATTTGCACAGAGCACGGCACATAGTAGGTGCTTACTAAATATTTGTTGTAAGAATGCATTCCTGCTGATGAAATCCCCAGGACTTGTAGCTCAATTCTGGGTTCAAGTTCATGGCATTCTTCGGGGTTTTTTGGTAAGTTCTCACTTTTGCTGAGGTCCTGGGTATGCATGGACCACTGTCCCATCATGGGAGAGTGTGTCCCCAAATTGTTCTCATTCAACCCCTAGAAATACAGTGCAGAGGCTTCTTCCCCTACCTTCACCCTTTAGATGTCCAGGGAGCGTGCCCACATCTACCTCAGTCGGATTGAGCAAAGCTTTGAACATAGATGGGCAATTGCTGGGTGGACAGCTGGTGAGGTCCCTTGACTGAGGCAATCTACAGGCCACATAGCTCTGGGCTTCTTGAAAACTGCCCCTTACAGATGGGAGTGTGGGCACAGGAACAGGCATCTTAGGGAGGCTGCTCATGGTCTGGCCATCCTTTTGAACTCTTCCGTCGCTTTCTCATAGCCCTGAGGAATATCTATCTAGTCTGAGTGGGGATGCGGTAGATGGAGAGTCTCTTCCCTTCCCCCTGCCTTTGCTCAAGGCTCTCTGTCAAGGACAGGAATGTTCTTGCTTTCACGGCATGGCGGTTAATAGTAAGGACTCTGGCGTCAGGTTGCTTGAGGTTCGCGTGCTGGCTCTGCTACTTACCAGCCTTTTGACTTTGGGCAAGATGTTAGTCTCTGTACCTCAGTTTCCCCACCTATAAAATGGAGTTAATAACAATATCTGTTTCATAGGACTTTAGCAAGAATTTACAGGAGTTAAAACATTTAAAGCCCTGGGGACAATACCTGGCACATCGTGGGTACAATGTATGTGATGATGATGATGATGATGAAGATGACGACAATGGCGATGATAGTGATGATGATTAAAATTACTCTATACAAACCCCATCCTCTCTTCTGGTTCTTTGTACTAAATGTTAGTGGCCCAAAACCCTAAGCAAATGGAAATTAGTTCTTCTTTTCCTCGAAGACAAAGCGAGCTTAGACTTTAAGTTTATAATTTCAATTTCAAGTTTAAGCTGCGTAGGCAATAAACAAAGAGAAGAAAAACGAAATCATTACATTTCACTTTAAAATAGTAGGACTGTTCACAGAAATGTTACACTCAAAGTTGTTTGAGTTGATATATTATTAAAAACTGGAAGAAACATAATCTAGTCCATTTACTGAAATTACGATGGGTAAACTGAGGCTCAGAGAAAGGAACTGACTAATGCCTGGTCACACAGATACGGAGCTGGAACTAGAACACATGACTCCTGATCTCTGTTCATGCTCCTTGCAGTGCCCCACAGCCAAGTGAAGAAATACAGCCATTCTTTGAAGCTTCTCTAATTTCTTCTATGACAGCGGCCAACAAACATCTTTTTGTGAAGAGTCATCGTGATAGTAAACAGTTTAGACTTTGTGGGCCATATGTCTCTATCACAACTACTCAACCCTGCCATGGTAGTGTGAAAGCAGCTGCAGAAAACATGCAAATGAAAGGACGTGGCCGTGTTTCAATAAAACTTTATTAATGAAAAAACATGGTAGCCCAGATTTGACCTGTGGGCGAGGATTTTCAGATCCCTACTCTGTGGTGTCCCCAGCTGGAATTAGGGGACGATACCAGGGCAATAAATGCTTCTCTACATGAAATAGAAGCTGTTAGTCAAATGTTAAATGGGAAGAAATGGGAAGAGAAACGATCTATGATGTAAAGTAATAAGAAGTATAATTAGGCAAAAACTAGTTTTACTTTTCCATCTATCTCTGTTTCTTTTTATTTCTTTTTTTTTAAAGGAGGGAAAATAGAGATGGCAGTTTTTCTACGCTAACAGATGAGATTAAGGGAGAGATTCAGTAAAATGGTGTTGGTTACCATGGCATTCCTGGTACGACTTTCCAGAAACTCCAAATAAAAGGGTGAATTTCATGAGTCCGTTGACTCAAGTAATTTTAATCTATAACTTGAGAATTATCCACTTAGCTCCCAGAGATTAGCTTGCTTTATTAGCATATCAAAAAATCAGCAGAAAGAAGAGAAAATGCGTGTAGAGATGCTTTGCTTTAGTTTGAGGAAGTTGGTCCACAGTTAATTAGGGCAAAACTTAGAGACCACGGGCAGATTAATAGAGTGAGGTTTAATCATTATCAGATAAGTGTACGGTTAAGAAAATGCCACCAAGCATTCTTTCTGTGAGATGCAGTTACTTGCATTGTTTGAATGGTTTGCCATGGGAGAGCATATTATCTATTGATGCACAATAATTACACCCAAATTTAGCAGCTTAAAACAACACAATTATCATCTCAAAGTGTCCGTTATCATCTGGGCATGGCTCAGGGTCTCTCAGGAGCTGTAACCAAGGTGTCAGCCAGGCTGGGGTTTCAGCTGAACGTTTAACTGGGGAAGGAGCTGCTTCCCAGCTCCCATGTTGTTGGCAGGATTCAGTTCCTTGAGGGTCGTTGGACTGAGGGCTTCAGTTCTTAGCTGGCTGTTGGCTAGAAGCCACCTTTAGTTCCTTGCCATGTGGGCATCTCCAGTACATAGCTTGCTTCATCAAAGCGTGTAAACCAAGATGGCAGTAGAGTCTGCTAACAAGATGGAGATCACAATCTCATGTAACCTAATTGTAGAAGGAACATCCCATTGCCTTTGCCATATCCTATTGATTAGAAGTAAATCACAGGTCTTGCCCACACCAAAAAGGAGAAGATTACACAAGGACATAAAAACCAAGAGGTGGGGAGGATTGGGGGACATTTTAGAGTCTACCCGCTACAAGGAGGGAGTAGCAGCGATGTCACCCTGTAATTAGAACTTCCGTGTGGGGAAGGTCTCTGAATCCATATTTACTCAAAGGATGCGTGATTGTTGATGACTGTTGTGGGCAGAGTTAGGGTGTGGGGGGCGCACAGGTGTACACATTGCACAATTTCCATCTCTAACTAGGAAGTCTATCTGATTCCTGGGAAATCTGAACTGTGGGGAGACCATTCAGCCCAGTAGAATCTAAGTGCTGGATAATACAGGGCCCATGTCACAGTTGGGACTCTTTTAATGGCAGGCAACAGAAAGTCTAACCCAGGTGGTTTCAGAGAAGAGAGAATTTATTGGCTTAGATAACCAGCACATCCAAGAGTAAGTCTCAGTTCAGGGCTTAAAGCAATATATTTTATTTGTTTGTTTATTTTATTTTTTTGATTAGGGTTACTGAGGTATAATTATGTATGGCAAAATCCACTGTTTTTAGTGTACAATTCAGTGGGTTTTGACAAACACGTCCAGTCATGTAACCACCACCACAATCAGGATAGAACATTTTCATCACTGCCCCCCCCACCCCGAAATTTGCCCCTTATCCCATTATAATCAACTCTTCCTCCTACCCACAGTTCCTGGCAAACCTCTAATCTCTTTTCAGTGCCTAGATTTTGCCTTTTTCAGAATATTTTTTAAATGGAATCATATTTAACGGAATCACGCTGTCTTTTGAGTCTGGCTTCTCTGGCTCAGCATACTGCCTTTGAAATGCACCCATGAATCAGTCGATCATTCCCTTTTGTTACTGAGTAGTAGCTCATTGTGTAGATGTACAACAATTTGTTTCCTCATTAACTAGCTGAAGGAAATTTGGCTTGTTCCCATTTTTTGGCAACTATGAATAAAACTATAAACATTTGTGCATAGGCTTTTTGTGAATATAAGTTTTCATTTTTCTGATAAATACCTAGTATGGAATTGCTGGGTCATATAGTAAATCTATGTTTAACTTTATAAGATACTGTCAAGTTGTCTTCCAAAATGCCTGTGCCCTTTTGCATTCTCCTCAGCAGAGAATGAGCGTCCTAGTTGCTCCCCATACGCACTAATACTTGGCATTGTCATTTTTTAATTTTAGCCATTCTAATAGGTGTGCAGTGGTATCTTAAGTTGGTTTTAATTTGCATTTTCCTAATAACTAATGATACTGATCATCTTTTCACGTGTTTATCTGACATCTGTATAACCTCTTTGGTGAAATGTCTGTGCATATCTTTTGCTCATTTGAAAAATTGTAATCTTACCTATTTTGAGAATAAACACCACTGTTAGAATTGTCATAGGTCAAGTTTGAGTGTATAGAAACAACAAGAACAAATATATAATGGGGCCCATTTTAAAAAATATAAAATATATGAAAGGATATAGGACTCCAGAGGCAATAAAATAACATAACATAAAAAATATATTGTTGTTTTATTATTATTGGATTTTCAGAGTTCTTTATATATTCTGGATGCAAGTCCTTTAACAGAAATGTGTTTTGCAAATACTTTATCCCAGTCTGTGGTTTGCATTTTCATCGTCTTAACAGAGTTGTTTAATGTGTTTAAAAGTTAATTAATTTATCTGAGAATAATTAAGTCTATCTGGGTTTTTCTGGGTAGGTTTTGCAGATAGGAACTCTGAAATGGGTTTTAAAATGTTTTTAAAACATTTAAGTGAAACATAACATATTTAAAGAAAAGTGTGCAAGTTGTAAGTGTACAGCTCAATGTATTACGACAGTGCAAATGCACTTGAGAAACCAGCACTCCAAAAGCATCATTGTGTCCCCTTCTCTCCAAAAGTAATTTCTATGCTGAGTTCTGAGAGATCAGTTTTTAACACTTTTAAAACAATACAAATGGAATCAAGCAGTGTGAGTTTCATCCATGTAATTGCAGGTAGCTATAGCTGGTTAATTTTCATTGTTGCATAGTATTCCATCATATGAATATACCACCATTTATTTATTCACGTTGTTGGACGTTTGTGGTTATTTCCCGTTTTGACCATTAAATGATCATTTTGTACTTGATTTTTGGTTCACAAGTCTAGACAGTTTTGATGGATATATACCCAGGAGTAAAATTGCTGGGACAAAGAGTAAGCATACATTCAAATTTACTAGATTCTACTAAACAGTTTTCTAAAGCGCTTATACGAATTTAAACTCCCTGTTGCAGTGTACAGGAATTCCAGTTGCTCTACATTGTCAACAACACTTAGTATTGTTAGACTTTTTAATTTTAACCATTCGAGTGGGTATGTAGTGGTATCTCATAATGATTTTATTTTCCATTTACCAAATGACTAATGATGTTGAGCATCTTTTCATCTTTCTATTGGCCATTAGATATCTTTTCTTGATGAAGTGCCTGTTTAAGTCTTTTGTCCCTTTTTCTATAGTGTTGTTATTTTGGTATTGATTTTTAGGAATTCTTTTATTCTCTGGATATGAGTCCCTTTTCAGTTATATGTGTTGCGACTATCTTCTCCCACTCTGAGGCTTGCCTGATTTTCACTGTCTTAATGATGTCTTTATATAAACATAGATGTTCTTAATTTTAATAAAGTCCAATTTATCAATCTTTTCCTTGATGGTTAGTGCTTTCTGTGACCTGTCCACGAAGTCTTTTCCTACCTGAAAATAATGAGAATACACTCCTATGTTATCTTCCAGAAGCTTGTTATTTTACTTTTTACATTTGGATCTAGAAGCCATTTGAGATTTATTTTTAAGTATGGTGTGAGGTAGGGGTCAAGTATTATTTTTTTCCATGTGAATATCCAATTGACCCAGAACCATTTATTAAAAAGGCTTATTTCCTTACTTTCCTGCCATTTTGTCATAAATCAAGAGTTTGTAGGTGCATGGGTCTGTTTCTGTACTCAAGTCTCTTCCATTTGTTTATTGTCATGCCAACATCACTCTCTTAATTTCTATCCTTAGAATAACTCTTAATACCTGGTAGAATATGCCCTTCCACTTTGTTGTTCTTCTTTAGGATTCTCTTGGCTAGTCTTACATTTACATATAAATTTTAGAATCAGTTTTTCAATTCCCATAAAAATACCAACTGGGAGTTCAACTGGAATTGTGTTAAATTTCTAGATCAATTTGCAGAGAATGGACATTGTTACAGTATGGAGTCCTCCAATACCATGGTTTATCCCTCCATTTATTTAGGTGTTTAAAAATTTTCATCAGTGACACTTTAGAATTTTCCATGTACCAGTCTGACATCTTTTTCTAGATTGATTCTTGGGTATTTGATTTTTAAAAATGTCATTGTAAGTGGACCTTTTTTGTTGTCTAAATGTTTGCTGGTGTATAAAAATGCATTTGACGATTTTATACTTATCTTGATGGACTGGGTTTTGAAACCTTGTTCTTTCTTGGGAGGTAGGTTGAAGCATGCACCCCGGTGTGCTCTCTGTGCCTCCCAGAGGCATGGCACGTGGGATTCAGTGTCGCCATATTGCACAACTCCAGGGGGCAGTATTCACGTTGTATCAAGGAAGGCAACATTTACATAGAGTAGGATGCGATTGGTGCCCTATGCGTTGTGCAGCTTTGACTACCCTGTCAGAAGTGTATGAAAGTTGGCAGACATTGACAGAATTACCCTTCTCCAGATCGGGAAATGACTCTCTTTAATGACTAGTCTATTCCTCACTACAAGGAAGGACTTTTCCCTCCTCCAGCCTGTTGAGGGTTGTTTGAGAACTGAAACAGCATCACCCTATGCGTGAGCCCCCCACTCCCCTGCCCCTTCCCCATAGTCTAACTCCTCGTATTAAGTTTTACAGCTAATCATGCTTCTCTTACCTCTGGGATCCAAAGCTAACAAAGTTGATTCCTGACTTAGCAGGGAAGAATGGGAAAACCAACCATTGGGAAGGATGGGGAAGTGAGAAGTGACCTGGATAGAGCTGCTGCATACAGCTGTACAGTGTGTGCACTGCACAAAGGCCTCTACTAAAGGGGTGAGTTTGGAGGAAGAGGGCTGAAATCCAGTTCTGCTCTGATCATCAGCTGTGTGCCCGGGTGTGGGGCTGCATCCCACCAAGGGGACACTTTCTCCTAATTCACCTGCCCGGATGGGGCGCCTTTTTCTGTTTTTCGACAAATGTGCCTTATAGGCTAGTGGCTGCCCTGATATAGGCCTTGAAGGTTGATCTATCTCTATCTCTAAGTTGACCATCAGTGGCTGCATTGATCAGCTTCTCTTGGCACAGATTAGCAGTGTTGCCAGGATGCTGACAAAATGTTTCTGGAGAACTCCATGCCCTCTGCTGCCCTTTCTGCTTGCCTTTTATTGATTCTTCTCTCCTGCCTTTCTAAGCCTGAGCCAAGAACCCTCCTGTTATTAAAAGCAGTCCCTGCTGCCCATAACTTTCATTTCCTTTGAATTACATTAATTGCCTGACAGCTAAAAACTGAGCTGGTATTTTCAGATTTCAGCTGCTGGTCGGCAAGAAATATTTACCAGCTCCTTCAGATTTATAAAGATGCCACGGAGATGCCTGGAGACTAACAATCAGAAAATACAGCAGCAAAACAACACTATTTTTCAAGGTTAAATGCTCAGAATGCTAAAAAGAAATTGTCCATAAAGCAAAATAGGGATTCAGAAGAAGGCAGCCTGTACCCTGGACAAAAGAAAGGAGCCGGAGGTTTAAAATAAGATTTCACAGCTTCACAATAATTATGAATTTAATAAGGGGAGCTTTATTTTTAATTTAGTTCCAGTCTGCCAGCCCGTGTGCTCCCTCCTGCCCCCTCTCCGTGGCACAGTATTGCTCTGTAATGTGGTCCTGAGGCTGAGGTCACAGTGGGAGCGAGGAAAGGCCCCCAGCCATAAGACTTTCTGATGGAGAAGTATTTAGACAGATAATGTTCCAGCCTCTCTGTGGGCAGATGGGACTCACTCCCACTGGCTTTGTTCCCTCCCGGCAGTCAGAATGTCTCTCGCTATGTAAGAAGACAGCAGCTTCTGAAAATTCCAAGACAGGAAGATTTTTTTTTCTCTGATAGGACTCAAGGCTTTGGCTCCTGTTCTGCATGAGCAGAGTAATAAAACTCAGCCAAGGCCGCTGAGAATGGTCATAGACCTCCAGGCCAACCCTGGCTCTGATGCCTACTGACCCCTCAACAGGGAGATTTAAGTGTGGTTAGGAAAGGGCCACAGATTTCCTAAAATGCTTTTCCATAGACTACCTTTTAGTGGTAGCTGTTTTCAGGGTCATACCCCTTCATTGGTTTGTTGTTCATTCATTCATTGAACAAATATTTATGGAAGGCCAATTTTTTTGAGGTGCTCTTCTTTCTAGAGGTTCAACTGAATGAATTTAACACAAAGTGAATTCGTTTAAAGGGAACACATTGGTGGCTTTTAGTACATTCAGAGTGTTGTAAAACCACCACCTCTATCTGTTTCCAAGACATTTCATCACCCCAAAATAAAAATTTGTACCCATTAAACAGTTACTTCCCCCAACCCCCGTTAACTACCAATTTGCTTTCTGTTTCTATGAATTTACCTATTCTGGATATTTTATATAAGTGGAATCATACAATATGAGACTGTTTGTCTCTGCTTCTTACACTTAGCATGATATTTTCAAGGTCTATCCACACTGTAACATGTATCAATACTTTATTATTTTTTATGGCTGAATAATATTCCACTTTATGTATATACCACAATTTGTGTAACCACTTATCCACTGATGGGCGTTTGAGTTGTTTCCACCTCTTGGACTGTTGTGAATAGTGCTGCTGTGAAAATTCAGGTACCATTTGTTTGAGTATCTGGTTTTAGTTCTTTGGGGAGCGGAATTTCTGGGTCATAGGGTAATTCTATGTTTAGCTTGTTGAGAAATCGCCGAAGTGTTTCCACGGGGCTGCACCATTTTACATTCCCATTTCAAGGGTTCTTTTATATGCTTGGACACATTAATGAACTAACCCGGCCCTTACATTCTAGCAGGAGAGGTAGATAATAAACCACAAACATAACAAAAAATAAATAAATATGTAAAGTGTAGAAGATGATCTGTTCTAGGCAAAACAGAGGTCAATCAGGGTAAGGGCTACTGGAGCAGACAATGGGTTCTAATTTTAAACAGGATGGTCATGACAGGCTTCATTGAGAAGGAGAGATTGGAACACAGCCTTGAAGGAGGTGAGGGAGTGAGTTAAGTGGGTATCTGGGGGAAGAGTGAAACTGTCAGAGGGAAGGGTAAGTGCAAAGGCCCTGGGGTACCTGGCTTGTTTGAGGAACAGCAAGGAGGCCAGTGTGGCTGGAACAGAGTGAGCAGGGGCTAGGAGAGGTATAAGAGGAGAGATCAGAAAGGTAATGGATGACAAAATCATATAGAGCCTTAAAGGCCATTTTAAGGCCTTTGATTTTGAACTGTGTGCAATGGGAAGCCATGGGAGGGTTTTGACTGTAGGACTAATGTTTAAAAAGGAAGCATTGTGGCAAAAATATCCAAAACAAAAAGTGATAAATGTTGGAGAGGTTGTGGAGAAAAAGGAACCCTAATACACTGTTGGTGGGAATGCAAACTGGTGCAACCACTATGGAAAACAGTAGGGAGCTTTCTCAAAAAATTAAAAATAGAAATACCATATGACCCAGCCATCCCACTACTGGGTATCTATCCTAAGAACTTGAAATCAGCAATTCCAAAAGTCCCACACACCCCTATGTTCATTACAACATTATTTACAATAGCCAAGATGTGGAAGCAACGTAAGTGCCTATCAACTGATGATTGGATAAAGAAGACATGGCATATGTACAATGGAATACTACTCAGCCATAAAAAAGGATAAAATCGTCCCATTCACAACAACATGGATGGACCTTGAGAGTATTATGTTAAGTTAAATAAGCCAGACAGAGAAAGACGAACTCTGTATGACTCCACTCATAGGTGTAAGTTAAACATAGAGACAAAGAGAATTGATTGGGGGTTACCAGGGGAAAGGGGAGGTGGGGGGAGGGCACAAAGGGTGAAGTGGTGCACCTACAACATGAGTAACAATAATATACAACTGAAATTTCACAAGGTTGTAAACTATCATAATCTTAATAAAAAGTTAAAAAAAAAAAAAGGAGGCATTGTAATAATCCAGATGAGACACAATGGTGGATCGTACAAGAGGTACGGAGGAGATGGAGGGAAGTGGTCAGATTCTGGATAAAGTTTGAAGATAAAGCCAACGGAATTTCTTTGTGAATTGGATGAGGGTTGTGTGTGAGGGTGGCAGGAGTCAAGAAGAACTCTGAAACATTTGGCATTAACTACTGGAAAGAAGGAACTGTCATCATCCAGTATTGGACAGGCTGTGGATGGAATGGAGTTTTTGGGGAGAAGATAGGTTTTGGACATGTTGTGTTCCAGATGCTCTGTCAACACTAGGTGTCTATTAAACTCTAGTTTTTGGAGTTTGTCTTGGAGGCCAGAGCTGGGAGAGAGGGGTTAGAATGGCTGGAATTTAGCATGGAGGCACCATGGAAGCATATAGCACACGTAGAGGTAATAGCTTGCTCCACTGTGACAGGAAAAGCCCTTTATCAGGAGACACAAAGGAATTTCTACAGGAGCCAGTTAACCCTGATGAAAGTAATGAATGGTGGAGATGGTGACAAAGTGAAGAGCGTAGGTCATATCTAAAGGAGACTCAGTTCCAGCTAATCTTTTCCAGGTGAAAATCCAGGCTTAGTGTTATCAGGGATCTTCAGAATTTTCAAGGAAAATGGAATGTCTGGATTCTTATGTCGTCTTCAAATTTTAAAAATAAACTAGCAAACAGCTATATAAGATTTTTTTTGTCACCTGGGGAAATTTGCATATGGACGGTATGTTGTATGACATTACGAATTTTTGTTATGTTCTTAAGTGTGATAATGGGATTATGGATGTATTGAAGAATGTTCTTATTATTAAGAAAATTCACACTAAAGTATTCCATGGTGAAGTATTCTGTTGTCTGAAACTTATTTTCAAATAGTTTAGGAAAATATATGCGTATGTTAGAGATATCTGAATATTAATTATACTATTACTTGAACTTTTGTTTAGATTTGAGAATTTTCAAAATCAGAAGTTAGTGGGGTGGGGAGGAGGGAAGCACAGGCCCAAGAAAAATGTCCAAAATCAGGAGCTAACCTATGGGGTTGCCGTAATAATATATTTTTTGATGTTATGATCTTTGTTATGGAAGAACCTTTTTATACATCTGCAGTCCTCAGGACTGTTAGCGTCTCCAAGTTGGGGGAAATATCTTCCTTGAATAACTTTGGCCTCAAATAGATGGGAGGAGCACAGAGGCATAGTGGCAGTTCCTAGTTGTGTATATGCAAATTCTGCTGGAGCCAAAGGAGAATTCAGTTACTGTGGATTCCTACAAAATGGTGGGAATGAGATTAATAATACTGGCTTGCAGCAAAGACACCATCTTGAAAAGTTGCTGTGAAGAATTCGTTAGATGACACACAGCAGAAATACAAGACACATGTCTTCCTCTGTCTCCCTTACCATCCTTCTGTCTGCGTAAACGACTCTCGAAATCCCTTGCAGACCTGATTTAATTGCTCAGAGTTTGGGATCCAGCGAATCCGTAAACCCACCTCGAGGTCTTTATTTTCAGAACCTGGGACAGTGCTCAGCATCTGACAGTCACTCAGCAAGTTAACTGTTGAAAGAGGGAAAAAATGTTCATTTATTTGTGTCCATTGCCAGACAAAGGAATCTATTACTTACTGGGGAGGGGCTTGCGTGAGATTTCCTGTATGAGTTTGGGAAATGCTGAGAGATTTTATTTTTTGGTGTTCCGTCTTAGGCTCTTATTCTCACATGGACTTCAGGACTGGTCCCTCTTAAGGAATGTAAAAAAGAAGCGTTCAGATTCCAGGCTGCTCATAAATCTGCCTTCTGTGTTATCATTTTTTACCTGCCTACTTCTGTTTCTCCTGGGTTCAAAGGAAGTGCTTTACTTTAGAAATGATTCACTACTCCTGGGCCACCGACGGCTTTGAAAGCCACATGATACAAGTTCCATTTCAAACCCCCTGATTTATAATCATGGGGGAAAGCTGGCTGTTGTCTTGAGGGTTGTCCACGATCTCACAAACCCAACCTTTGTTCCTCATGTGCCCATTTTTCAAAAACTTACTACTCAAATCTCTGAAAGTCATCGTCCCCGAGGAAACGTTTATCTTTGGTTGGACATCTTTTGCGCTGTATCCCTTTTCAACTGTCCTTTCTAACATAGGATAAATGGCTCTGTGGGGTTTGGAGTGAAGAGTTACGTCTTGCAGCATGTTTGTGAGTGTGTAGAAACTCTACTCCCCTCCCCTCTGCCGCTGGGCCAGAGATGGGGGAATAACCAGTTAAGACAAATGGGTTTGGGCGATGTTGTGGGTTGAACTGTGTCCCTCAAAATTCATGTTGAAGTCCTCACTCCCAGAACGTCAGAATGTGGTCTTATTTGGAGATCGGGCTGTTGCAGATGTAATTAGTTAAGATGAGGTCATACTGGAGTAGGGTGAGCCTCTAATACGTTATAACTGGTGTCTTTATAAAAAGGGAAACTTTGGAGACAGACATGGATGGAGGGACATTGCCATGTGAAGATGAAGGCAGAGATCTACAAGTCAAGGAATGCCTAAGACTGCCAGCAAGACGTCAGAAGCTAGGAGAGAGGCACGGACACTTTCCCTCACCGCCCCCAGAAGGAACCAACCCTGCCGGCGGCCCCTTGATCTCAAACTTCCAGCCTCCAGAACTGGGAGATAATGAATCTCTGCTGTTTGACTCACCCCATTTGTGGCTGTTTGTTATGGCAGCCACATGGAAACGGAGGTGTTTACGATGTTCGTCTAAAAGTCAGTATTTGCTTGGGAGGCAATATAACATAGTGGCTAAGTACTCGGGTTTTTAGAACCAGACACCTTAAGTTTGAATTCCCAGTTGCATAAACTGGGAAAATTATTTACTATCTCAGAGTTCCACTTTCCTCAAAATAAAATGGGGCGTAATAGAGATTGACTTGATAGTGCTGTCACGAGGATTAAATAAGATAACGTATTTAAAGCAGTAAGCCCAATATCTGGCCCATGGTAAGCATCTGATGAGTGACAGTTATTGTTACAGTTATTATCAGCAAGAATTGGCAACATTTACCAAGTCTGAAAGACACCTCGGCTACTTAGAATTTAAAAATTTCTGCTTGGACCACACTTAATCGATGGCTGAAACTTCCCCCGGTCTGACCCCTGCTCTCAAGGCTAATGGCCTGGGGCTGTTTGCCATCTCTGTTCCCTCTCAGGGATTTGATCTCTCTTTGTCAAATAGGGCTTGTCATAATTGACACACAAGAAGATCCACTTGCCATTTAAACAAGTAAAATTAAGATGGTTCTAGAAACTGGGTGAGAATTCAGAGTGACCAAACAGTTACCGAGATCACGTATTCATTCACGTTCAAACAAGACGTATCTATTGAACGCCAGTGGACTCAGCGCAGGCTCTGACTCAGAATGGGTTGTTTCTCCTGTGAACAGAGGGAGGGGTGCAGCACAATGGTCACGCCACCGAGACTGCCACTCCATGAAACATATTCCAGGTACTGGGCACTGCCTTAGAGCCGCTACCCTTTAAAATTCTTTGAGGTTAGATAGTGTTATCACCCCCATTTTACAGATAAGGAAACTGAGGCACAGAGTGATTAAGTAACTTGCTTAAGGCCATGAGTAGTTATTGGAAGAATGAGGATTTGAACCCAAATCTCTCAGACTCCAAAGCCCTTTTGTTAATGTGTGTGTGTGAAATCAGCCAGTTTTTAAAATTTATTTTTATTGAGATAACATTTGCTTCTAACATTATATATGGCAGGTGTACATCATTATATTTTGACTTCTGTGTAGACTAGATCGGGTTCTCCGTCAAAAGTCTAGTTTCCATCCATCACTTTACACATGTGCCCCTTTTACCCCTTTCACCCTCCCCCAACTCCCCTTCCCTTCTGGTAACCACCAGTCTGTTCTCTGTGTCTGTGTGTTTGTTTGTTTATCTTCCACATATGAGTGAGATCATATGGTATTTGCCTTTCTCCATCTGACTTATTTTGCTCAGCATAATACCCTCAAGGTCCATCCATGTTGTTGCAAATGGTATGATTTTGCCTTTTTTATGACTGAGTAGTATTCCATTGTATATGTACCATATCTTCTTTATCCATTCATCTGTTGATGGGCACTTAGGTTGTTTCTGAGTCTTGGCTATTGTAAATAATGCTGTAATGAACCTAGGGTGCATGTATCTGTTTGAGGTAGTGTTTTCATGTTCTTTGGATAAATACCCAGAAGTGGAATAGCTGGATCATATGGAAGTTCTATTTTTAATTTTTGAGGAAACTTTATACTGTTTTCCATAGTGGCTGCACCAATTTACATTCCTACCAGAAGTGTCCGAGAGTTCCCTTTTCTCCACATCCTCTCCAACACTATTTCTTGTCTTATTAATAATAACCATTCTGATAGGTGTGAGGTGATCTATCATTGTGGTTTTAATTTGCATTTCCCCAATAGTAAGGAGTGATGTTGAGCATCTTTTCACATGCCTGGGTCATCTGTCTATCTTCCTTGGAAAAATGTCTGTTCATATCCTCTGCCCATTTTTTACAGGCTTGTTCATTTCTTTGTCATTGAGTTGTCTAAGTTCTTTACATATTTTGGAAATTAACCCCTTGTCAGATATATGGTTTACAAACATCTTTTCCCAATCTGTAAGTTGTCTTTTCAATTTGTCAATGGTTTCCCTTGCCATGCAGAAGCTTTTCAGTTTGATTAGTTCCATTTGTTTATTTTTTCTTTGGTCTCCCTTGCCTGAGAAGACATATTCAAAGAGATTCTACTAAGACCAATGTCAAAGTTTGTACTGCCTATGTTTTCTTCTAGGGGTTTTTTAGTTTCAGGTCTTTAATCCATTTTGAGTTAATTTTTGTGTCTGGTGTAAGATGGTGGTGTGCTTTCATTCTTTTGCATGTGGCTGTCCAGTTTTCCCAACACTATTTATTGAGGAGATCTTCCTTCTTCCATTGTATGTTCTTAGCTCCTTTGTCCAAAATTAGCTGTCCACAAATGTGTGGGGTCATTTCTGCCAAAGCCAATGTTTTTATGAGCCACTGCCTCAGCAGCACCAGAAATCCAGTGCCCTTAGGTGATGTTTGAAATAGATTGTGAATGGTATATAGAGGAAACCCGGTTATAGAGTCAAATGCTGGCACGTAAAAAAACCCCAAACTAGAAACCTGCCACGGATCGCTGGCTGTAGCGAAAATGAGCATTTTCCCAATGTTTAAATTCAGTGACTGAACCTGAGATTTGCTTTAACTTTGCAATTGTCTCGAAGCTGTTAATCTGCCAGGCATTGTGATGTGGGTGCCTTTTGCCAAGTCTTTCCCAGAAGCATTTTATTATGATAATAATCACAAGTGAGACCCCAGTCCCTTTATTCTATTTATTCTCCATCGTTTCCTGAGATAAGCACTATTTCTGTGGCTCGGCATCCTCCGCCATCCTTATTTGTTTAGGGAGAGAATATTAATTAGTCATGCTAAGGAGGCTGTGAGCCACAAATGAAATTTTGATGATGGAATTCCTTAGACTGTCTTTGCTCCCTAAGGCATTCCTTCTTTAAGCGGTCCCAGTGAATGTAATTATTAACATAAATAATGATAATAATAGTAATAATAATAATTAGCACTGTTTCCTGCTGCAGCTGTTATTCATGGAAAACTGCAGGCTCCTTTCCATGTATTGGTCTCCTTAAAAGTGGAAAATAGATCCTCATTTTGCATTTTATTTCTCTATCATTTTTGTTTTGCTCAACTCATTCTAAGCCCAGCAGCTGGACACTTATGAAGGTCCTTCTTGGAATTTTGGGAAAAATTAAAAAGGTTCTTGTTCCTGTTTGAAACAGAAATCTGTCCAGTATAGAAAACCTCCAACTGGCCGACTTTTCCGTTCCGCGAAGGTCGTCTCGAAGCTCTCCTTGTGTGCTGTAAAGCATTCAAACCCTTCGCGTAACCTCCTCCCTTTGTCTAGTATCGCTCTCTCCCAACCCCTCATCTGGACACGCTGAGAGTCGTGTTTCCAAAAAAGCAGATCTGCCTTTCCAACTCCTTTGCTGGAAATCCTTGATAAGCCTCCCACTGCCCTTAGGATAACACCCAAACTTCTTATCACGCCCTAACGTTGAGACGCTGGTTTCCTGTTCTGCCTTATCCCTCCCCGGCATCTCTCTCTTTGGTCCAAACACATCAGACGTCTTTTGGTTTTGCGGAGAGACCACCTCACCTCGGGCCTCAGCGTGTGCCGTGAATGGCGCATCCTTCCTCCCTAATCCGGGCCTCGATTTAGGCACCGAGTGCTCCTAGAAGCTCTCCTGTCTTCACAGGTTGAGGGAGGGTGGTGCCTGCTGTGGGTTTTAGGGAGGCGTGAGACCGCGCGCTCGCACCTTCCTCCGGCACTGCAGGGCGGCCCGGGCTGTTCCACGTGTGGGCGATGGTGTGCTGCGGTCCCTCCCCTTCTTGGCTTGTTGGTTTAGAGCAAGAGTTAACAAACTGTAGCCTGTTTTTTTTTTTTTTCCCACTTTTTTTTAATTGAGGGGAAATTCACAAAACATAAAGTTAACCATTTTAAAGCGTGCAATTCAGTGCCATTTAGTACATTCACCATGTTGTGCAACTACCACTTCCATCCTGTTCCAAAACATTTTAATCAACCCAAAGGAAACCCCATAAGGGTTAAGCAGTCATCTCCATTCCTTTATCGTCAGCCCCCGTCAGCCACCAATCTACTTTCTTTCTCTGTGGATTTTCATATTCTGGACACTTCACATAAATAGAATCATACAATATGCAACTTTTTATCGCTGTTTTCACTGAGCATAATATTTTTGAGGTTCATCCACATTGTAGCATGAATCAATGCTTCATTCCTTCTCATGGCTGAATGCTAGTCCACTGTATGGATATGCCACATTTTATTTATCCATTCTTCAGGGGATTGACATTTGAGTTGTCTTCACCTTTTAGCCATTATGAATAGGGCTGCTATGAACATTCATGAAGGAGTTCTCATTTGAACATCTGTTTTTAATTCTTTTGGGTGTATACCTAGGAGTGGAGTTGCTGGGTCATATGGCAATTCTACGTTTAACTTCTTGAGGAACTGCTAAACCCATCACTTGTTGTGCTAAATAAAGTTTTATCAGAGTGCAGCCACATCACTCGTTTATATATTGTCTACGGCTGCTTCTGTGCCGTAATGGCAGAGCTGAGTAGTTGCAACAGAGAGCGTGTAGCCCATAAAGCCCCAAATATGAACTATCTGGAACTTTACAGAAGTTTGCTGATTCCCGACTTAGAACATCTGTCTTAAGCAATGTAGCCTGCAGGCCTGGAAGCCAGTTATAGCCCTTGTTTAAACAAGGATAGGGTGAGTATAGCAAAAAACCCAAAAACTCCCTTAACCTGGCATATAAACTGCTGGGAATTTAGGATGTTTGAGGTTGCCCTGTGGTTCCGAGGGGTCTATTTTGAATGCCAAAAGGTCAGACTAGGTCTTGTACGAAGCGTGGCCCAGAAAATTGGGTAACAGAGGAGTGACATCAGCAACACGGCTGAATATGTCTCTTGTTGTATTCTCCCCTCTCCCAACAAGGACAATTTGTCATCCACCCACGGACAAGAGTTCATGCGGGGAGCTGAGGGCCTCAGCACCGTAAGCCAAGGGAACCTGGAGGAGTCTCGCCCACCTGTGCGTTGGGTGATAGACACGCAGACAGACCTCAGTCCTGGCTGTGGATCCAGCAGTGGGCCATGAACTGACTCCAGGTCCTCTCCGCTGTGGTCTGGGAGCCCCTGGAGAATACTGACTTAAATAATCACCCACAGATGAGACAGCCTTTGTGGAAGTCCAGGATTCCAACAAAGAAAGTTCTAGCACAACGTTGGAGCAAAAAAATATGAGTTTGGACACATTGCAAAGGGCAAGAGGAACAGTTTGACTTTGTCCACATCACCTCTCCCCTAAGGTGGCACAGCTCCATGCCAAGACTGTCTCGGCCTGTGATTTCTCCTGTGGGGTAAGTGAGAGTGTGTAAGTGCCTGGCTTTCCCAGCTGTGTGCGACATTGCCAAGGAGGCCCAATTCTCTTTCACCCCATCCAGAGGTCTGAGCTGTGAGCTGCATGACTTGGGGCAGGGAGAGGCTGGTAGAGCAGAGGATAGGACTCTCGGAGGGCATTAAAGAGATGGAGATCCCACCAACTGTGTTGTGGATCCCATCAGGAGCCCACCCATGAGCCACTGGGAATGCCTCATCCATGGATCCCCCAATTGGCACATGGGTCCCCAGCGCTCTGTGCACCTTACCCACACCCCCTCAACACCCTGTGGTCGGCTCTCTGTGTGCACTGCCCATGGTGTCCAGAGTGAGCTCCGGCAGATGGCTAGTGGGCATGCAGAGAAAGCCAGCTAGAGTCTGCAGGCCAAGAAGAGATCACAGACTTGAGCTTTAGCTCTGCCTTGAGAAAGTAGAAGGGAGGCTGTCACCACCCAGCCTGCTGCTTCGCAGGATGGAGAAAAGGCATACAAGCTTAAGAATTCTGCCAAAACAGGGAGCAAAAAGCATGGAGCAGTTGTATCCATAGAAGGCCTGAGAAGGCCTCAGAATCCCTAGCAGGGCCTCTGTTTTCTCTTCTGTTAAACAGAGATTATAACATTCCCCTTCTTGTAGGATGGTAGTGAGGATTAAATGAAGAAAGTACTCTCAAAGTGCTTAAAATGGCGCCTGGCATAAATTATTATTAGCTCTTATTACGTGAGTCTCAGAACCCTCCTGGGACAAATGATGAAAACGGATCAACGAGCTAACTTGCCTCATGCTCTGGGCTAAAACACTCTACATCCCTCTCTTGTCACATGTGGTTACAGTTCTGGGTCATGAGAGGGGAAAGGGGAAGGAAGCTTTGCAGGTTATGTAATTTTGGAGCTTCTAAAATATTTGGGGAAATCTTTCAAGATAGACCTTGTTGGGACATCCCCTAAACCCCATAGAACAGGGGGAATTTCGTAACTTTGCTTAAGATTCCCCAGGACCCAACCCTCCTTCTTAGTTTCCATTATCCCAGAATCATAGAGTGGGCTAATATAAGGAGTGCACCCCAAACAACTTCTTGATGCACCTTGTGCCCCATCATAAGGCTTCCCATTGTATTCTCATTGTTTCACATGTGGCCCCTTGACTATGTGCTGTGAGACCTGGGTCTGTTTTATGCAGTGTTACATTCACAGCACTTAGCCCAGGGCCTAGCACACTGTAGGTGCTTACGATCTGTTCACTCGGGTGAAGCCTATTTGTAGGCAGAGGGTTGGGTACAACATAGAATGGTTTATTCAGTATTTATACAACACATAGTGGATGCTGTAGCATTGGGGCAAGGAATCATGTCACGGAACTGTGTGGAGAGTATACTTGAATTCAGTCTTGATGCAGAAGAGGGGTTTGCAAACTGCAGCCTGTGGGCCAAATCCAGCCCACTGCTTGATTTTATAAATAAAGTTTTATTGAAATAATACCATGCCCCTTTTGCTTACATATCATCACTGGCTGTTTTGTGCTGCAATGGCAGAATTGAACAGTTGTGACTAAGACCATATGGCCTGCAAAGCCTCAGATATTTACTATCTGGATCTTTACAGAAAAAGTTTGCCAATTCCTGACCTCAAATGCCACTCCCAATACATTCTTTCCTTTAGCAAATATTTATTGAGCAAATATGTATTGCCTATGTGACAGGGACTCTTCTAGGGGTAGACAGCCGTGAGCCAGACAGGGTAGGAAATAAGCACATAAAGGAGCCAACAAAATGACTGCAGATGGCCCGGACACCCAAATGCTACGATGACATTAAAGCAGGCTGATGTGATGGAGGGTGGCTAGATGCGGGGGTGCTTTAGAAAGGCACGTCAGGGACAAAGATCTGAACAAGAAGAAGGAGCGAGCGCAGGGAGAAGAGACAAAAAGCGCTAACACCCCGTGCGGCAACACGTTTGTCCTGTTCTAGAGACACAGAGAAGGGTGTGGCTGGAGCGGAGTGAATGAGGAGGAGGAGGACCCGAAGTGATGTTGGAGAGACCGGCGAGGCCAGACCACGCCGGGCCTGGAGCGGTCCTGGGAGAGGAGTTTGCAGTTTATTCTTAGCGTGATGGAAAGCCAGGGGAGGGTTCTTGGCAGAGGAGTGACATGATCATCTTAACTCGTTGCTATTGGAAAAGACGGTTCTACTCTTTGATCGTTGGCTTTGTAAAGTGGTTTTCAAGACTCAGCCACTGTTTGTATTGTTATATGAAGGCAGATTTGACAGCGGCCACCCTGGTAACGGATGTTCTGTTTCAGATGCTGTAAGTGGGGCCATACATCAAACCCGTTGACCTTCTACTCCTGAGACCCCAAAAGCAGCAAAGCCCTCACCCTCAGCATCCCCACATTAGGTTGGTCAGACACCATTTATTGGGGTTACAGGCAATGGGGCAGCTGTCTGAATTCTGCCTGAATTCTCTTCTACAAGCAGTGAGCCCCCGGGACTCCTTGCTTCTGTTAACATTTCAGATCCAGGAAGAACTTACTGGGAATAAGGGATGCACTGGACTTCTTGGCCTCTGCAGCCCAGTTCTAGTTTTGATTGAATGATGGATGGAGGAGAAGCGGGAAGGAGGCGGGTCTGTGGGCATTCCTCTCTCACTACCCCCACCCTGCAAATGAGTATCTAGAGCCATTCATTTTCCTGGCCTTGGAAAGAAGGAAGGAAATTAATATCTATTGAGCGGCAACTCAGGGCTGCTTAGTTATTGTCACGAGTTACTGAATTTCATTCATTAATTTTTCAAGAAATATTCACAGAGTGCTTTTATATGCCAGTCAGTGATCTGCGCCCTGGGGACAGGCAATGACAGAGTCTCTAACTTCCTTGGAACTGACCTTATGGCAAGGATGACAGACATTAAGCAAATAAATATAAACCAGGGGGATAGGTCCTGGGATGAAAAATAGTCGAGTCACAGGATGGAGAGAGAGTGTGAGCTATATTATATCTGAAGGGGGGCTGGTCATGGAAAAGTTCTTAGAAAGGGGATATTTGAGGAGGAAACTGAAAGGATTAAGGGAGGAAGGCGCCAAACTCTCTGTGGATATAGGACGTTGTGATTCCTTCTTAGAGAAGAGGCTGCTGAGGGTTGGAGGAATTAAGTGGCTCTCCCAAGGTCAGAAGAGAGTGGCAGCAGCCGCAGTAGTAGTAACAGATAAAATCTGTTAAGTGCTTGCTCCATGCCAGGCACTGGATTCAACATTTTATTTACAGCGTCTCATTTAATCCTCATCACAAAACTACAAGGTGGATATCCTTGTTATTATTCCTATTTTATAGGTGATGCTGAGGGTCAGAGAGGTTATGTAACTCAGCGAAGGTCACATTGTTCATAAGTGAGAAGCTGAGGTTCAAATCCAGGTTCATTAGTCTCTAGGACACTATACGACTTCCCAGCCCGCAGCTGATGGGGCTCAGATTCAGAGTGAAGTCCCTACCTGAGAACCCCTCTTTTCCAAGAGGCAGCTGCTACTTTGAGTCAGACTCCAGCGAAAATCCTACACATTGTCATTTGTCGGTGTATCTTTTTTTATTTTTAAAGGTAGATCACATTGAATGGAAATATATCATGGCAACATGATGCCTTACTTACAGAATACAGATTTGTAAAGTCATAAATTTGATTTCACTTTGCAAATAAAGGAAGCTTTAGGCAGCTCTAGAATTTTATTTTCTCCCCCCATACCACAGACATTTTAAATGCAACCTGTTCAAAACAAAAATAATGAACTTCCATCAAACTCATTCTTCTGTTGCATTTCCTATCTCTGATAATAACCCCATCCCTCCACCAATTTATCCAAGTGTGAAACTATGTAACAGTTGGTGTATCTTTGAATCTGTAGGTTTCCTCTTCACTTCTTTTATTACTGGAAAAGTGGGTTATTTATCTTGTAGAGCCTTGATACTCAAAATGTGGGCCATGGGCCAGCAGCATCCGCATCACCTGGGAGCTCCTTAGAAATGCAGAGTCTCAGGTCCCATTCCGGACCTACTGGCTTAGAATCTGCATTTTAACAAGATCCCCGAGTGTTTTATGCACATTCAGGTTTGAGAAGCATTGCTGTAGTGTTCCCCACAGTCTAGATGTTGCTGATTACATCTCTGTGGTGTCACTTGACACGTTCCTCTGTCTTCTGTTTTCCCTGTACGTTGGTCAGATCTATAAGTTTCATCATGTTTGTGTCTGATTTTTCTTTTTGGCAAGACTGCTTCGTCAGTGGTTATGTGTCTGTCCATCAGGAGGGACCTGCTGTCTGGTTATCTCTTGTTTGGTGATGTGAGCCACTGTGTGATTACTGCCTGGCTCCATGAATTCATTAGGGGATAACAAAACAGAGCAGAGCTTTGATGTGGACCGGCCTGAGTTGGTTGGAAGTGGTGGATTTGTCTAACTTTTCGACAAATAACTTTTATTGTCTAACATTTGTCCAACATTTTATTTGTCTAACATTTCTTTAACAGTAATAATCTATAGCACCAATGAGGTGTTAGGTACTGTTCCAAGGGCTTTACATAAATCACCTCATTTATTAATTCTCACCGAAATCTTTTAAATAGTGTAATAGTTTCCTATTGCTGCTATAACAAATTCCCACAGACTTCATGGCTTAAAACAACACAAATTTATTATCTTACAGTTCTGGAGACTGGAAGTTCAAAATGGGTCTCCCGTGGCAAACATCAGTTGTTGGCAGGGCCGCAGTCTTTATGGAGCCTCTCTGGGAGAGTCTTGCCTTTTCCAGATTCTAGAGACCAGGTGCATGCCTTGGCTTGTGGTCCCTTCTTCTGTTTCAGAGCCAGCAGTATCACAGCTTCAAATCTCTGCTGCTCTTCTTCCTCCCTCTTCCACACTTACGGACCCCTGTGGTTATCTTGGGTCCACCAGATAATCTGGAATAATTGCTTGGCGACCAGCAACCTTAACTCCATCTGTCACTGTAGTTCCCCATTGCCACAGAACCTAACATATTCACAGGGTCCAGGAATTAGGACATGGACATCTTTTTTTTTTTGTGAGGAAGATTGTCACTGAGCTAACATCTGTGCCAATCTTCCTCTATTTTATGTGGGACGTCACCACAGTGTGGCTTGACGAGTGGTGCTAGGTCTGCACCCGGGATCCGAACCTGTGAACCTGTGAACCCCAGGCTGCCGAAGTGGAGTGCACGAACTTAACCACTATGCCACTGGCCGGCCCCTAGGACACGGACATCTTTAAAGGGCCGTTTTTCTGCCTAGCACAATCAGACTCCATGGTTCCTCTTTTATAGGTGGGGAAGTTGAAATGCATCCCGGTGAAATAACTCACCCAAGGTTGCCCAGATCCTTCCTGTTGGAGCTTGGATACAAACACGGGGAGTCTGGCTCGAGAGTCCATATTTTGAACCCTTAGATATAAGATCACTTTACTTGGTTTTCCTCAACACCAAATTTTCTCTGAGACCTTGATCTTGCCAACCAGCCTGTTTTAGGAACATGGAACCCGATGGTTATCAGGGGAGTCCTGTACACAACTGGTACCTGGTGAATTCACTGCTCTCTGGGATGATCAGTTGGTGTTTGCTTCCCAAAGGGTGGCAAAAATGAGCTTGATCTTTGTTCAGCCTGCCTCTCTTTAGGCCCAGACAGTTGTCAGCTATACTAGGGAAACTGAGTCAACCCAACCTGGGTCCTAACCTTCTTTTTGTATGCCATTGACGCCTTTGGCATCTGGCGAAGTCAATGGACTCCTTCTCAGAACACTGCAGGAAATAAACACAGAGAATAAAGTGCATCAAATTACAAAGGAAACCGATTATACTAAAATATGCTTATTGAAATCTAAAAAAACCACCAAATTTGTGTCTTAGTAATAAGTGCTTTTTTACTAACGCATTAAATAACAAGATTTAGTGGTGGGTCTAATAACTATGTAATTTCAATTAGTGATGCATGCAGACAATATATCGAGATGTCTGCAAAGATTGTAATGAGATATGAAAATATCTGTGATTTATGTTGCCGACAAAGTCCCAGAAACTGTGACTCTACTGCAGTTTATTGCCTCCATTTATAACAGAAGCAAATGTCCAATTTCACTTGGAGGTTAGAGAAAATAGGGTTAGAGGAAATACTATGTTCCCATTCAAGTTCACGGGCCCTCTGAAGTCCGTCTGCAAACCCCAGGTTAGGGACCCTGGCCCCGTACATCACTGGTTTGTACGTAGTTGCTATTTATCTCAATTTGACAGACTCCAACAAATATCAGTTGGCAAGCTGGGTACTTTGGGTAGAACGTGGAACAAAACAGGTGTGGTCTCGCATTGAGTCTATAGACAGCTTTGGGTAGGATGGTCTTCAAGGAGCTGACAGGTTTCTTTTAAGTGTTTTTTTTCCCCTTCCTAGTGGGTGTGTGTTCAATCTGATGGCAAGCTCTTGGAAAGTGGGAGTGACTCCGAGCCCTTCTTCTTGCCAGACCTCAGATGCTGGGCATTGAAGAAATAGGAGATGTATCCCAAAGTTCCCGGTGTGTCCCAAAGTGTGGCATGGGCCTCGCTGGTGGTACACAAAACGAGTTTTGGTGGTACATGGGGAAAAATTTCTCTTATTCTATCACTTATGAATTTATTTTAATGCATATAAGAAAATATATACAAACCCAGCCACCTCAACACATGATATGGGTTATTATTGCTTGGGATGAGGGACTGTTTTCCTTTTTTTAAAAATTGTGATAAAAAGCACACAACATTAAACTTACCGTCGTCACCATTTTTAAGCACACAGTTTGGCAGTGGTGGGCATATTTACATCAGTGTGCAAGAGATCTCCAGGACTTTTTCATCTCGCAAAACTGAAACTCTAGACCCATTAAACACTAATTTCCCCTCTTGCATTCCCTTTGCTCTTCTACTTTCTGTTTCTACAATTTTGACTACTTTAGATGCTTCATAGGAGTAGAATTGTATAGTATTCATCCTTTTGTGACTAGCTTATTTCATTTGGCACAATGTCCTTGAGGTTCATCTATTTGTAGCATGTGACAACATTTCTTTCTTTTTTAAGGCTACGTCATATTCCATTATGTGTATATACAACGCTTTCTCTATCCATTCCTCTGTTGATGGACATTTGGCTTGCTTCCACATCTTAGCTATTGTGAATAATGCTGCAAGGAACATGGGGGTGCAAATATCTCTTTGAGATCCTGCCTTGCCTTCTTTTGAGTATATACCCAGTAGTGGGATTGCTTGACCATATAGTAACTCTATTTTTAATATTTTGAGGAACCTTTGTACTGTTTTCCATAGTGGCTGCACCATTTTACATTCCCACAAACAGTGCACAAAGTTACCAATTTTTCTGCATCCTCGCCAACACTTGTTATTTTTTGTTCTTTTGATGGCAGCCATCCTGATGGATGTCAGGTGATATAGAATGAGGCAATCTAAAGATGACATTAGGTAAATAATAGTAGAAGTGCTACACGGATATGGCAAGAATGAAGGTGCACCAAAGCATGAAGCGTGGGAAACTCTCCATCAGACAACCTCTAAAGATGCTCAAAATGTTACTTGTCTGTGACCAGGTCACAGCAAAATTGAGAGTACGTGTTTAGAAACTTCTCTAGCAATCTGACATTGATGCAACATCTAAGTGCATGATCATTATTCTAGGAATCCATTTGTATCGTATGTTATGAAAGTATTGGCTCACAATAGATTAGAAAACAAGAGAAAACCAAAACAAAACTGGCCCTAAACCGCCGACAGTCTGAGAAGCTCTGCTGTAAAGTCCTTTCCGCCTTGACAGTTCAACTACTTTACTTATTCTGGCCTCAGAGTTTCCATCTGTAAAATGGGCGTGGGAGAGGGAGCACATGGTCCTGAGCGCTGTCAGCTGTAGCTGGCCTGGTACCGGCAGATCCCACAAGTATTCCTGCCTTAAGCAACTTCACAGGACACCACAGAGGAGGACCTCATGCTGACTGTGATGAAACGACAAAAATAAGAGCGCTCTCGAATCGCGTCTGAGCACAACAGTAAAGAACCCTGTGCAAACCTCAGAAATGACCCAACATCCCCTCCCTCTGATCAGCACGAGTGGCTGCTGCCGCTCTGTCAAGGACAGCGTTAAACCCGCTCTCTGCCCTCCTGCCTCCTGGATAAAAATGATTAAGACACCCACTCCAGGGCAAACCCGAATCCTCTAATACGCCCTTCCCAACGCTCTCTAACAGAGGTGCACCACCGTTCCCCATGGGGTGTGGTCTCCCTTGTTGCCACACTTTGCTAAACTTAAACTTTTACTTTAAACTTTTAAACTTTTGCCTCGTTCAACTGCAGACGTGTTCCGGATGGCTGGAGGGCCTGGAGAGGGATGGTGATAATAACAGGGAGCTACAGGATTAAGTGGGTTACTGCATGCAAAGTGCTTAGAACAGAGCCTGGTCCCAAGTAAGGCATAGATAAGTGTCAGCTGCTATTGTTATGATACTGTTATTACTACTACTATTATCTCTGCATTTCTCCTAGTGATTGGTACCGCATCTTGTCATAGAAGGAACCCACACTATGTTCATGGTTTGGTTTGGGATAGACAGTATATTAGTTACCTACTGCTGCGTAACAAATCACCCCATACTTACCAGCTTGAAACAACAGGCATCGATGGTCTCACAGCCTGTGTGTGTCAGGAATCCAGGAGCAGCTTAGCAGGCTGCCTCTGGCTCCAGGTCGCTCATGAGGTTGCAGTCAAGCTGTTGGCCGGGGCTGCAGCCCCATCAAGGCTCCACTAGGGGAGAACCTGCTGCTGAGCTCCCTCACGTGGCTGCCAGAGGCCCCAGTACCTCCCAACTTGGGTCTCTCCATCGGCCGCCTGACTGTTCTCACAACATGCCAACTGGCTCCTCCTGGAGCGAGTGATTCAAGAGATTCAGAGAGAGCGTACCCGTATTCTGTTTATTACGCAGACCAACTCCGGTACCGAGGGGAAGGGGGCGACATTATTCAGGGGTGTGAATACCAGGAAGTGGGGGTCACGGGGCCATCTTCAAGGTTGGCCTCCACAGATGGCCTGATTGTTCCTCCAAATGACCTCCCCCTTTTCCCTCTTGGCTTCCCCTTTATTTATTTTTTTTATTGAGTTATCGATAGGTTACAATCTTGTGAAATTTCAGTTGTACATTAATGTTTGTCAGTCATGTTTTGGCTTCCCCTTTAATTCAGTCCAAGAAGACATCTCCATTCTCCCTGAATGGAGCTTGAGAGACAAACAAGAAAAGAGTGTGAGTGCAGCTGGGGCGGGGCCTCCAGGTGTTTGAGAAGCAGAAGGTTTCCTTCTGAATGTTGTCATTTGTCAAGCCCGCTCCGGGCACAGGCTCCGGGAGACGGGCCGTCAGCTGCACTTCCAAGGAGGGCTGAGGTGCCTTCCCTTTCTCTCTCTCCGTCCCTGCAGGAAGAGCCTGGCCTCTCTGACTGACAGTGACAGATTATCTTATCAAAACATGGGCCCGGGACCACACTGTGATTGGCTGGGCAGAACCATGGGGCTGGAGGAGTCTTCTCGGAGAGAAACGATTATCAGGCATTTTAAGAACGGGGAGCTGAATGCTACTCACAGCTGGCAGTTCTTGTTTATGACAAGTAATAATTGCCTCAGGTGCGGAGGAAAGCCGGGGAAGGCTCAGTGAGTTCATTCCAAGAGGACGCTCTGAGCAAGGGTTGGGCTCTGGACACAAAGGCGTGAGGGGAAGCTGGGCCAGGGGTTCTCAGATGGACTCACTTGGGGCTGGGGGAGCATCATGAGTGGCCCTGAGTGACGGTGTGTTTCCATCTGTGCCCCTGGGAATACCTTCTGCCAGGTAAGTGGGCAGAAGTGGGGTGACTTGCAATTGTGGGCCGGCCCAGATGCTCTGAGCAGATTAACTGGAAGAAGCAGGCGTCCTGCATGTGGGTCCCCTTGAGGGCGACGGGTGAGGGGCCTGCCATACAGGTGCTCGTGCGAAGGTGTGTCAGAGCTGCCAGAGCCTTCACTGAGACCTTTGCTACCCGATGCGTGGTCCTTAGACTAGCAGCATCAGCATCTCCTGGGAGCTTGTGAGCAACGCAGAGTCCCAGGCCCTACTCAGGCCCTACTGAGCCAGGATCCGCATTTTGACGAGACGATCCAAATGCACATGAAAATTCAAGAGCCCTGCTCTAAAGACAAGGTGAATGTTGGAGGGTCCCCCTTTGGCTCTCTCCTCCTAGATGGAGCTTCTCAACCTTGGCAGCACCTTGGTTTTATACTGACGTGGTGTGAAAGGTATATTAGTCCCCAGTCTGAGTTCTCAGCCCAGGGGTGGTACGAGAATGTGAGAAGCAAATATCCTCTCTGGGAGATAGCATTCTAGTGAACTTTCTATGTTATGTCTCTGGTCCCTTGACGTGAATTGGCTTTATCCAACTGTCAGACAAAACCCCAATGCAACCGCTAATTTGTAGTGGCCTTGGCCGATGGGTGAAGGTATTTATTTCATTGCTCAAAACCTCAACAGCTATGTCCTTCCTCCCCCAAAGTGATAATTAAACCCAGTTAGATGTGATCCTTGCCATCTGAGTTGTGTGCAATTCTGTTGAGTTGTGCAGGGGAAGGTTCCTGACAAGGGTTGTGAAATTTTGGAGGGTGAAAGTGCTGTCTTGTGTATAGAAAAAGCATGTGTAGAGAGTAGAACTGTGTTCTAATTATGAGTCATTCATCCAATAAATATTGATTGAGCACTGTCTCCACCTGGATCCCATTAAGAGGCCCAGGCACCCATCCCCCAGCTGCTGCGAGTGTTGGCTGCCCCTCCTTCTCCAGGGAATTGCACTCAGCCCATGGTGCTCGGAAATGCCTGGGAGGTTATGCCTTGCCCCCCTCTGAAGGCAGCCCACTCCCATTGTAGAGGGCACCCCAAAAGCCTGGCCCTTGACGCAAGTTTTGGATAATTCTATCATGTCAATCCTGCTCCAAGTTCTCTGTGGGATCAGAATGAGGCTGGGCTTCCGAGTAATGCATGTCTTCGCCCACGCTCTTCTACTCTCCTGTCTCAATTCCCTCACGCCCTTTCTCCCGACAGCACTCCCTTACTAAATCAGGGCAGAGGAATCCCTGTTTGAGGCTTTGCTTCTTGGGAACCCGATCTAGGACAAGTACCCACAATGTGCCAGGCACTGTGTCTATGCCCTGGAGACAGATGTTAAACTAGATGGGCAAAGTGTTGCCCCAGAACAGCTCAGTACCTTCTAGGGGATCTGATTTTCCATACCTTAGTCTCATAATTTTGGGAAGTCGCTTAAGCTCTGCCAGCTCCAAATTTCTCATCCGCCAAATGGTGGTAACAGCGCTTGCCTTGTCTGAGAGGACTGAGCACCAGCTGCAGAAGGATGGTGTTAGTTCCTTCAGTCCATCAGCTGCCCCTCCCCATAACCGCTTCTAGACAAGAGTTTCGTCTTCTACTCCAGCTGGGTTGCTGCGCCCCCCCCCCCCCATATAGAAATTCTGGATCCTCCACTGGGTCTTTAGAACCACAGATGGATGGAAAAGTGGATTTCATTTTGCTTTGTTCCATTTCGGTGTTTGTTGAATGAATGAATGATAATATGATTAAGAACAGCACTATCATTAAAGTGCCACATACCTAGCTCTTACTATGTCCCAGGTAGTAGGATAAGCCCTTAATCCCTCCTTTTTATAGAGAAGGAAACGGAGGCATTGACATGCCAAGAAATACTGAGTATGAGAGCAATCTGAAAACCATGTAAAACACACACATGGAGGTAAGACGTTAAAAAGGAAGGCTTTGGGTGCACTGATTAAGTCACAGCACTGACTTTTCCCAAGGAAATTGCTGGAAGGAATTTTCGTTTGAATGTTTTTCTATAATTGGTTCCTTTGTTCATTTCGGCTGTGGACAACTCTTTTAACCTGTTGTTCAAAGTCATGGGTGTTGTTTTTGAACCTTTAAACCAAACACAGATGATTCCCCTCAGGATGGAAAAAAGGAAACAGGGAAGAAAAAAGAAAATCGCGACCACCTGCTGTAATAAAAGGAGGCTTAACTGGAACATTTTTCTCGTGGATCTGTCCTACTGCTTGGGTTTCAGTGAAGGGGAAACACTGCCAATGGCTGATTTGTTTGGTTATTAGACTTTGATGGGACTTCAGTATAAGCAATTATATAAATGTGTATACACCAGAGTCCCTGACTTTATGGTTGGTGGTTTATTTATCATTGTTACAGGCTAGGAGTACGTTAGTTTGGTTTAGTGATTTTTCATGCTGGTTCTGGAATCAAAGACTCTTGGTGGGATTCTCGGCTCTACCGTTTACTGTGCGAATTTGGACAAATGACGAACGTTTTTGAGATCAGTTTCTTCATCTCTCGAATGGAAATAACGATTCTGTGAAGATTGAGATAACGCACGGAAGGCATTTAACACAATCGCTCTGACGTAGTAAGCGCTCGGTACAAGGTAGCTTCTAATATTCGTACCATCTTCTGAAAAGGATCCGATGCTTGTTAGAGCTGAGTGCTCGTCCCTGAAATGGGGCTGTACGGAAGCCCGACACTTCTGTGTGGGCAGGTTATCAGTTTCTTACGTTGTCATTTCTGTTGCCTGGTCTCTGTCATACAGTGATGAAATTCCTCATTGTGAGCCTTAATTTCCTCTCTTTGAATGGACAAGGAGGAAAGCTTACTTTTGCTGAAAAGATGAATCCAATTTCAGAAAGAAGTGCAGTTTGGCTGAGTTCCCCATCTCAGATGCCACCTGGCAGAGCCTGGTAAATCTTGTGTGGCTACAAACCTAGACTGAGATGATGTTTGTTTAAGTTGGCAAAAAAAAAAAAATAGAATGAGGTCAAAACAAAAGAAGTGATTTCACACATTGGGCAGGACGTGTGTGGGGTTTTTACTCAAACCGGTGGTACAGGTTGACATGTAAATACGAATAAAACTAGGTAAGCTAAAAAATGATAGACTTTTAAAAAGGATTATTTACAAATTTGGGATTTGAGTGGGGACATGATCCTATGCTTTTGAAATCAGCTTCCGGAATTGCTTTCGAACAACACATCCTTAGTTTCTCTGCGAGAATTCCCTGCCCCGATAAAATCGTCCATTCTGTGATGACGAGAGTGTTTCTATATATTTACTGTCTAATTGGGAGCCACAGGGCCACATGTGACTACTGAACCCTTTGAATGTGGCTAGCGCAGCTGGGAATTTTCAATTTTATTTAATTTAAATAGCGACATACGGCCAGTGGCTATTGTATTGGACAGCCAAGTTTGAGCTCTCTGTCTCCTCTCCTGTGGCTTCTCTGATGTTTGAAGTTTGGACACTACAGCTGCTCACTGAATCTAAAGATATTTTAAAAGAGTAGGATTAGGTATAACCAAAGCAATAACAATAGCTGTTTTTTGCATCGTACTTTACAATTCACAGGGCACTTCCAAATACAGCATCTTATTTGGAGTCATCATGGCGATCCTGATTTGTGGGTGCCAATACATAACTATTTTTACTGCTGTCTTATCAGGGGATCTCTTGGCAGCAAGTAACAGAAACCCATCAAAGTAGCTTACCAAGCAAAGGAGGATTTATTGTAGGAAAATGTGGATATCTAATGAGACTCACAGGCACAAAGTGCCGCTGGAGCTCAGATTGGGCACGCAGGGGCCAAGGCAGCCTCTCCCCATTTCTTTTTCTCTGGGGTGATATGTTTACCATCTCTGCTTCTCTTTTGGCACACCTACTGCATTCTCTCTCGGCAATGTTTTGGGTGCATGTGGCTAAAGATGCTCATTTGCGTCGTGGTTCCAGATTGCTCTGATATAAGGGGGAACAGAGATGTCTAGTGTCTCTGAGTTTCAACTCCCAAATTCTGGGAATTGGCTCAGTTTAGATCAGGTGTCCATACCGGCTGTCCCTGGCTAGCGGTTGGGCTCAAGGTAGTTCTAGAAAGCTTTCCTGAGAGCAGAGGGCATGTGAGATGGGAAGGCCTTTCCAATGGACAGAAAAGGAAACTGAGGCTTAGTGAGGCAGAGCGGCGTCCCTTCTCCTCTGAACTCCAGGCTTGCATAGCTGACTGCCTACCTGACACCTCCGCTTGGATGTCCCAAGGCACCTCAAACTACGCTGTTTACAAGAGAACTCTTCTTTCTCTCCTTCAAACTTGTTTGTCTTCTAGTCCTCTCTGTCTCAGCCAATGGCGCCACCATCTACACCATGTCTGGAGACAGAATTTTAGTGTTCCTACTGGTTCCTCGTTATTCAACTAACTCTAAGACCCGTTACTTCAACCTCCAAAATATACTTGAAATTCACTGATTTATCTTCATCCTTGCCATCCATATCCAGATCAAAGTCACTATATTAGTTTTCTATCACTGCTTAACAAATTGCCCCCAAACTTAGCAGCTTAGAGCAGCACGGTGTCTGTGGGTCAAGAGTCTGGGTGCAGCTTAGTTGGGTCCTCTGGCTCAGGGTCTCTCACAGGCTGCAATCGCGGTGTTAGCTGGGCTACAGCTGTCCCAAGGAAGGACTCAGGGAGGATCTGCTTCCAAGCGCGTGTGATCGTTGGCGGAATTCAGTTCCTTGAGAGTTGTTGGGCCGAGGGCCTCATTTCTCAGCTGGCTGTTGGCCACAGGCTGCCCTCAGCTGCTTGCTAGATGGCTCTCTCCATAGGGTAGCTGACAATACGGCAGCTTGTTTCATCAAAGCAAGCATGCGAGGGGAGAGAAGGAGAGAGAATAATGTTGATCCTTAGATTAGCTCCATCCACACATTTAGAGCAGCCAGTAATTTCCCAGTTTTGCTTGGGCTGACTTGAGCTGGGTTTATGTTGCTTGTAACCAAGCGCTTCCCCTCCCCTACCTCAAAGGCTCCCCACTTTTTTTTTTTTGAGGAAGATTAGCCCTGAGCTAACATCTGCTGCCAATCCTCCTCTTTTTTGCTGAGGAAGACTGGCCCTGAGCTAACATCCATGCCCATCTTCCTCTACTTTATATGTGGGACACCTGCCAAGCATGGCTTGACAAGCGGTGCGTAGGTCCACACCCAGGATCTGAACCGGCGAACCCTGGGCCGCCGAAGGCGAACATGTGAACTTAACTGCTGTGCCACCAGGCTGGCTCAACCTCCCCATTTTTTGAGAGTAAAATCTAACATCCTCACATTGGCGTATAAGAGCCTTCATGACCTGATCCCTTTACTTCAATGACCTCATCTCCCATCCCTCTTGTCATCACTCACTCCGTACCTGCCATGCTGGTCTCCTTGCTGTCCCTCAGACATGCCAGTCTCTAGTTCATACTGGTTAAATCAGACTTTTTGAGTGGGGTCTGGGCACTGATATTTTTAAAAAGGTATTCGGTGATTCTAATGTATAGCTAGAGCTGAGCATCACCCCTTCAGATTAATAAAGAAGAGCATTGAATATTAAGACAGCTACCATAAGGAATTGAGTAAAGATCTATATAATTTTGTTTCTTGTCAGCATAGAGTTCAATTTCTTTCTAACTTTATTTGCAAAATAGGAGAGCACTTTCTTCTACGATTAAAAAGTCTGAGTCCCTAGGACTGTTAACTTATTTTAACCTTGAGGTTTAAAAAATGTTATAGGAAGCTATATTTATTTGAATGTTTTTTTTTTTTGAAAAGTCCATTTGTCCTCCTAAGGTCATAAACTAAATTTGTCCCAGGAGGTTGATTTTGTGTTCCAAGCTTGTGATCCTTAACTACCTTTCAACTCTACCAGCAAGGGTACCGAGCTTGTCTCTATTTGGTATCCAAATTAATTCTCCTTTACAAAAATGTCATTTTACAAATAGCTAAGTGACTCTAATGGATTACCTTTAAAATGGGATGCAAAATCTCGATTTTCTACGAATCAATAATTTTAAAGAAATTTCCCTATTCATTACACATATGCCAGAGAGAATCTCAGCCTTGATTTTTGATAGCTTTTAAATTCCTGGCTCAAGTTTCTTATGAGGCCAAGTTCTTCAAGTTCTGGGACTCTGTGAGATGTCCCTGATTCCTTTAATAAGATTTTTAGTTTGGTTTATGGTGCTTGAGTGGGTTTCTGGTACAACCTCAGACAGAGGCAGTCATTAATCCGACAGCAGCCCTGCAAAGTGAGACCACTTACTCCCATTTTACAGATGGGTAATCTGAGCCCTGGAAGGATCAGGAACTTGCCCAAGTCCACACAATTAGAACAACCCCGATCTACTTGATCCCAATGCTTATGAGTTTACACTCTCAAAGAAGCCCCTGCTATGGCACATTGCTTTTTTAAAAATTGAAATATAATTCACACCCTAGAAAATTCACCATTTAAAAGTGTACGATTCAGTAGCTTTAGTATATTCACAAGATTTTTCAACTCTCACCATTATCTAATTCTAGCATATTTTCATCACCCCAAAAAGATACCCCTTACCCATTAAGTGGCCACACCTCATTTGTCCCTGCCCCCATCCTCTGGCAACCACTAATCTACCTTCTATCTCTACGAATTTGCCCGCTCTGGATGTTTCATATAAATGGAATTATACAATGTGTGGCCTTTTGTGTCTCGCTTCTTTCGTTAGACAATGTTTTCCCGGTTCATCCATGTTGTAGCACGTGTCAGTACTTCATTCTTTTTTATTGCCAAATAATATTCCATTGAATGGCTATACCACATTTTGGTTATCCATTCATCGGTTGATGGACATTTGAATTATTTCCACCTTTTGGTTATTATGAGGCACATTGTCTTCTGATTAAAATTCTGACATAAGAGTCTTGGTTTTCAAATTAGACAAAAGGGCAGGTCCTGTTTCATATACTTTTAAAAAATTACTCTATGGAGGCTCTTCCAATTACTGTTTCCACGTAGGACATCACACCAATATTTAGTGGCATAAACAACAATTTTATTATGCTTGTGGATCTGATGGGTCCATAATTCAGACTGGGTCCAGAGAGGATAATTTACTTCTGCTTTGTCACGGCTGGGGACTCAGCTGAGAAAACTCAAAAGTGGAGGGTGACTTGATGGCCAGGGGTTGGAGCCATCTGGAGGCATCGTTTGTCACATGTCTGTGTTTCATGCTGACTGTTAGCTGGGACCTCAGCTAGCCAGTTATCTAAAACATCTACATGTGGCCTCTAGATGTGGTCCCTCCACATGAGCTAGTTGGGCTTCCTCACAACCTGGTGGCTGGGGTCCAAGAGTGAGCATCCCAGGACAGCAAGGAGGAAGTGCATATAATTCTTATGCTCTCTCCCTGGAAGTCAAATAGCATCTTTTCTGCTCTAGTCTATTGATCAAGGCAGTTGCTAAGGTCCAAGGAAGAGGGATCAGAGACTCCGTCATTCAAGAAGAAGAATATCAAGGTCACTTTGTAAGAACATGTGGCATGGCAGCTATTGTCATGGCCATCTTTGGAAAAAACAATCTACAACAGCGGCCTTGTACTGTGCTGTGTTTCTGACAGGTATCCAGTAGATCCTTATTGAATTGAATGGAATTCATGCTCATCAACAAATTACACCTAGTCCATCCCTCTGATGTGTTCTTTAATCCACTTCCTCACTCAGAAGTGACTCTTTTCTGGGCATTATTCTAAAGCTTTACTTTCTTTTCTTTTCTTTTTTTTTTTGAGGAAGATTAGCCCTGAGCTAACTACTGCCAATCCTCCTCTCTTTGCTGAGGAAGACTGGCCCTGAGCTAACATCCATGCCCATCTTCCTCTACTTTATATGTGGGACGCCTGCCACAGCATGGCTTTTGCCAAGCGGTGCCATGTCCGCACCAGGGATCCGAACCGGCGAACCCTGGATCGCCGAGAAGTGGAACGTGCGAACTTAACTGCTGCGCCACCAGTCCGGCCCATGTTTTCTTTTTATTTGTTTATTTATTTATTTATTTTTAATTGCAGTACCATTGGGTTATAACATTCTATAGCTTTCGGATATACATCATAATATATTTCGAATTCTGTGTAGATTACATCATGGTCACCACCCAAAAACTAATTATAGTCCGTCCCCTCACATGTGAGCCTCATCACCCCTTTTGCCCTCCCCCTTCCCCCATGGTAACCACCAATCCATTCTCTGTTGCTGTGTTTGTTTGTCGTTATTTTTATCTTCTTAACTCTAGTTTAGAACCTCTTTCTGCAATTTCCAAGCTGAGTTGTGTTGGACAAGTCACTTTTCTTCTCTGAGCCTCAGTTGTCTTACACAAAAAATAGGCGAACGCGTTTGTTCCCATTCCACAAAATTGCTTTGGGAATTTAAGGACGAAGGCATAAAGAGTGCTTATTACCGAGACTGGCTGGAGGTGACGGTTCAATAAATAGCAGCTATTTTTATTGCTGTTGTGATTACCCAAATGTAATCCCCATTTTCTTACGCTTTCTAGGATCCAGTCTGAACCCTCAGGATTAAGGTCAAAACCTATTTGAGAAGAAATGGCGGAAGTCAGAACTCCTGTGCTTCCTCACTTCCTGTTTCTTTCTGTTCCTCTTATCAACATTTCCCATCCTGCAGATAACTTCCTGTTGACTCGCGGAGAACTCAGACGAGTCGTGGTGGATGTTATTGACTTAAAATAATAAAAAATAATAAAGCACCCATCTCAGGAAGTTTCATAGTCCTATAGTCAAAACTTCGGAGCTTGCCTGGCACTGGAATTATCCTCAATTAGAATCCCAGCCTCCCTGGTGCTCTTGCTGGTTGCTGTAATTATTCTGTCATCATTCATTCAGCGAAGCCCGTTAACCCACATCAGACAGTGTGTTTATCTACAATACGTGTTACCTGCTCCTCTAGACAAGACAGCTGTCACACTTCAAGCCTGCTGTCTCTTTGTTGAGGTCCAATATTGTCAGTAAGTGTTTCCTATGTATTATAGAATCCTCATTAAGGGCATTCTTATAACTTCCCAAAGACCAGACAGCTTGCTGGCCTGGCGAGACCCTGAACCGGAGGAGGCAGTAAGATGCTCCATGCGGCTGTTCTGGGAACCTTCTTCCCTCTTCCTTCCTTCCTCTTTCTCTCTCCCCTTCCTTCCCTCCAGGGGCTCGGCCACAGGCTCTGGAACCCAGCTGCCTGTGTTTGAGTCCTGGCTGTGCCTCTGACTGTGGGGAAGTGGCTTAGTCTCTGTTTCCTCAACTGTGAGATGCTGGTAATAACGGTGCCCATTTGTTGTGAGGACTAAATGTGTTAATATACATGAAGCGCTCAGACTGCTGTCCGGCTCACAGTAGGTGCATAATAACGGTTGTTGTTATTCTGCCTTTCTTTTTTCTTCCTTCCTGCCTTAGTCAGCTCAGGCTGCTATAAAAAATACCCCAGGCTGAGTGGTTTAAACAACAAACATTTATTTCTCACAGTTCTGGAGGCTGGAAGTTCAAGATCAGGGAGCCCACACGGCCGGCTTCTGGTGAGGCCTCTTTCAGGTTGCAGACGGCCGTTTTCTCCTTGTCCTCCCATGATGGAAAGAGAGCTAGCTAGCTCCTGGGGTCTCTTTTGTAAGAACGCTAACCCCATTCGTGAGGCTCCGCCCTCGTGACCTGGTCACCCCCAAAGGCCCCGCCTCCTAATACCATCGCGAGGAGTTAGGATTTCCACGTATAGATTTTGAGGGGACACACACAGTCAGTCCATAACACCTCCCTTCCAAAGGAAGAAAGCCTCTTATGAGCACGTCTTATGCAGCAGATGCTCAGCTCGGTGCTGGGGATCCGCTGCTGGGCTAGTCCCTTGTGCCACCTCCAGTGCGGGAGACAGGAATTAAATAATTAGTAACGGACATGGACTGTGATAAATGCCACAAGGTACCAAGAATGAGTATAACCGAGGTAGCTCACTTTCCAGGAAGGAGGTGGGGGTCATCAAGGAAGACTTCCTGGAGGAAGTGACATCTGAATGGAGTTCTTAAAGAAAAACAAGCTGTTTCCAGGAGGACGATTGTGTGTGTGTCTCTAAGGGGCAGAGCACCTCTGACTGTATAGGGACAGCATATAGAAAGCTCTGAAGTAGGAAGGTGCAGCCATTAATTTTTTGAATAGGTAATACTTTCACATGGTTTGAACTTCAAAACATACAAAAGGATAAGCAATAAAAGGTCTCTCACTTTTCCATTTACCACCCTCCCTGCCCTCGAGGCAACAAATGGACCATTCTAGAAATATGCATACATGAGCAAAATGTGTGTGTGTGTTTACATACATATATACACACATATATTCTTTCCCTCTTTTTTGGGGGGTGAGGGAGAAGGTTAGCCCTGAGCTAATTACTGCCAAGCCTCCTCTTTTTGCTGAGGAAGACTGGCCCTCAGCTAGCATCCATGCCCATCTTCCTCTACTTCATATGTGGGATGCCTGCCACAGCATGGCATGTCAAGCGAGGCCATGTCTGCACCCAGGATCTGAACCTGCAAATCCTGGGCCGCCGAAGCAGAACATGCGAACTTAACAGCTGCGCCACTGGGCCGGCCCCTCTCCCTCCTTTTTTTTTTTTTTTTTTTTAACATAAAACATGCCCATTTTTCTGTTGTTTGCTTTTCTCCCCTTTCTCTTAAAAATACGTCTTAGAGATCTCCTGTACCAGTACGCAGAGAGCTTTCTTATTCTTTGTTCTGCAAAGTACACTATGTAGTAGACTATAGTTTATTTAAGCTATCTCCTACTGATGGATGTTTGGGCTGTTTCCACTCTTTTGCTATATAAACAAGCTGCAGTCAATAATCTGATACCTCTGTTGTTTGCTTTTGTGGGATAAATGCCTAAAATGGAATAGTTGGGCCAAATGATAGACTTTCATATAGATATAGATGAAGGCCGTCCCAATTTACACCCCATCCCCAGCAATGTCTGAGATGTTTATTTCCCCATAGTTGCATCAACCACAGTGGATTGCCATGTTCTTTTGGATTTTGCCAATCTAATAGGTGAAAATTGATATCTCAGCATAGTTTTAATTTGCATTTGTCTTATTAGGAATGTCTTGGAGCATTTTTTCATACAAGAATCACTTGTATTTCTTTTCTTACGAATTCTCCTTATCTCTTGCCCATTTTTCTATTGGTCTGCTCTTTTTCTTATTGATTTCATACATTAGGAAAATTAGCCCTTTTCTATGCTAAGCTTCACAAACATTTCCTAGTTTGTCATTTGAGTTCTGACTTTGCTTGTAGTACTTTTGGGTCTGCAGACTTTTTAAAAAAACTTTTATGTAAACAAATATATATTTTTTATGGCTCCTGGACTTGTGACATACTACAGGGAAACTTTCCTCATTCCAAGATCATAAGATGACCCCATTCTTTGAAAAATATCTTCAAGAAAGGTGATTCCAGATGCTGCTTTAGTTATTATTTTCCTGTGTTTACCACCCATCACGGTAGAAATGCTTTCCTTATATTCAAATGAAACCCCTGATGCTGTAGCTTAAACACACACTGGTAATACTTTTCACCTTTCAGCAAATAATTCCTGAGCACCTATTATGTGCTGGTGTGAAACTGGGCAGCATTGGAACTACAAAGATGAATACAGAAGCCAATAAAAAACAGTTAAAATCATACCACCCGGGGGCTGGCCCCATGGCTGAGTGGTTAAGTTCGCGCGCTCTGCTGCAGGCGGCCCAGTGTTTCGTTGGTTCAAATCCTGGGCGCAGACATGGCACTGCTCATCAAGCCATACTGAGGCAGCGTCCCACATGCCACAGCTAGAAGGACCTACAACTAAGAATATACAGCTATGTACTGGGGGGCTTTGGGGAGAAAAAGGAAAAAAAATAAAATCTTTAAAAAAAAATCACACCACCCAGACATAACCACTATAAACATTTGGTATTTATCATTAAAGATTTTTTAAAAAGTCTATTATATTAGCCAGGGTTCTCCAGAGAAACAGAACCAACAGGATTGTATAAGAGGAGATTTAATATAATTGGCTCACGTAGTTACGGAGGCTGAGAAGTCCTACGATCTGCATATGCCAGCTGGAGAACTCAGAAAGCCAATCGTGTGATTCCATTTGAGTCCGAAGGCCAGAGAACCAGGGGGACCGATGGTGTAAGTTCTGGTCTGAGTCTGAATGCCCAAGAACCAGCAGTGCTGATGTCCGAGGACAGGAGAAGATGAGTGTCCCAGCTCAAGAAGACAGAGTGATTCACCCTTCCTCTGTCGTCTTGTTCTATTCAGGCCTTCAAAAGATTGGATGATGCCCACCTCATTGGTGAGGGACATCTTCTTTACTCAATCTGCTGATTCAAATGCCTGTCTCTTCTGGAAACACCCTCACAGACACACCCAGAAATAATGCTTTACCAACTATCTGGGCATCACTTAGACCAGTCAAGTTGACACACACAATTAACCATCACGCCTATGTACACATATTTTTTAAATAAAAATAAGATTATTATATACCTAATATTTTATGACCTGATTTTCAAATGTGTCTTGGATTTCTTTCTATGTCACTAACTGTAAATCTATACTGTTACAAGTAATGGCGATGGCCATGATTTGCGTAGAGTAGGGTTTCAATGACTCCTATTGATGGAAAATTAGACTATTTTCCTTGTTTCACCATTGTAAACAATGCTGTAAAGAACATCTTGATATCTTTATCTTTGCCCTCTCATCCTGGACATAGCATTGTTGGGTCGTATTGCCGAACTGCTTTCCAGAAAGACTGTACTCATTTGTACTCTCACCAGCAGTGTATGGCTTCAGGGCCAAATCTGGTCACTGCCTGCTTTTGTAAATAATGTTTTATTGGAGCACAGCCATATCTATTCACTTAAGTATCGTCTGTGGCCGCTTTTGCCCTACAAGGCAGAGGTGAGCAGGTGCAACAGAGACCATATGGTCTGCAAAGCCTAAAATATTTACTAACTGACTCTTTCCGGAAAAAGTTTGCTGACTCCTCCTTTATTTTACCTTCTGGATGTCCTTGTTCCCTTTACTAGGGCTGCAGAAGATGCTTGTAATGTGGAAGGAACATCAGACATCTTGTCCCAAAGTCTATAAGCTTTGAAGCAATGCAGATCTGAATTTCAATCCTTGTTTAATGGCTTTCTAACCCAGGTCAAAGTCTTAGTTTCTCAGAGACTTAGTCTGCTCCTGTTAAAATGAGAATGATGACACCAACCTGGCAGGGTTACATATGTGAGGCACACAGCCCAGTGCTGGGCTTCTGCTAATTCACTTTCTCCTTCCCAAACTTTTGCTTCTAGGAAGCAGAAAAAAGAAATTGGCGGGCAAGAGAGATTGGGTTGGTGATCACTGTTTTCTGCTGTTGCTTCTCATTTTCTGTCTCTAATTTTGGGGAGTTCAATCCTTTTGCCCTGAGTGACTTCCAAATATTTAAAGCCAAAAACCTCTAAGTCTTAGGAATTATGTCAAGGCTAAGAAATGATTATCTTTTTCTACTGTTTCAAAATTTTTTAGGGAAACAGGATTTCTGTGATTTGCTTGGGCTGAACAAACTTCACAACTATTTTAAAATGTAAGGAGTGTCTTAGATTGATGGGGTCAAGGAGTGGTGGGTCTGTAGCTGTCAGTCACCTTAAGAAGTTGTATTAAGGTAAGGCGCGTGGGAGACAATGGAAACAGAGAGGGAAGAGAAGACGTGATGGCTGCTGGCTTTGAAGATGGAGGAAAGGTCACGAGCCAAGGAATGTAGGCAGCCTTTAGAAGCTGAAAAATACAAGTAAACACATTCTTCTCTAGAACCTCTGGAAGGAAAGCTGCCCCGTGGACTCACGTCACTCTTAGGACCTGTGGAATGGGTAGATAACAAATTTATGCTATTTCAAACCACTAAGTTTGTGACCATTTGTTACAGCAGCAATAGGAAGTGAATACTTCTGGTGTCTACCCACTAGATGCCAGCAATACCCCATTCCTAGTTGTGATAACCAAAGATGTCCAAAGACATTGCCAAATGTCCCCTGGGGAGCAAAACTGCTCTAAGTTGAGAACCACTGTCTTAGGGAGATTCCAACTGCAGCTGCCCGAAGTCACAGGGGAAAGAGGTCAGTGCCCTGGGTATGGCTGGCACACGGTCAGCCACGTGTGGCTTCAGGTGGGCACACAGTCAGCCAGGTGTGGGAAGCTGGCAGGCGCAGACGACACATCATGTTCATTGTCACTCCTTTCTGCTCTCTCACCCTGGGGGGATTCACGCCTGGATACTCAGAGAGCACGGCTGGGCTGACTGAGAATCCTTATTGAATGTGACAGCTTGCCCTGCCGGGTCCCTGCCTTTTAGCGCAAGGATGACAGCTGCTCTCTGTGGCAGCTTTTCCCTGTGGGGCAGACTCCTTTGCCTGACTGACCAATTCCCTTCGCATTGGGCAGGAAGGACCTCCTTCCATCTGAACCACAGTCGCAAAGTCTGTGCTGGTTCTAAGCAACAGAAAGGGACTCTGGCTAACACAAGGGAAAGCAATCATTGATTGTTGGGATAGCGGAGGAAGTTGTGGAATGAAGGAGGAGTTTGCTTAGGAAGGGAAATGCCAGCGTCGCTCTGGGGAGCTCAGCAGCAGGTGGATGTCGCGGTCTACCTCTGGAGTTCTGCCATTAACGTGTCTCCCTTCCAGACTTGGTTTCCAAGTTTCAAATTCCCGGAGGGGAGAATCTTATTGCTTGGGTCCAGTAGATCAGCCAGCTGAGACCATAGGGAAGGACTTGCCCAAGGTCACACAGCCCTAAGAGCAGAGCTGGGTCACCTCTCCTGACTTCCAGACCCGCTCCTTTCCATACATAGAACCAGAGTCTTTGGGGTCAATTTGTCCCATTAGAGAGCTAGCCAAGAGCTAACACACTAAGGAAAGTTCTTTGCAAGGCTGCTGAAATGACACCTAACCTGGAAAATGTGGGCAAACACGGACTGTGTTTTCTACTGGGTATCAGGCATCAAGATGTTTTTAGATGTCTAGAAGTGACATATTTCACTGACATATTTAAAATTAGGTATAATAGAGTTTTTGGGGGAATTATTATGAATCACAGTAGAGTGGAGCTTTAAAAACTCTACCATTTTCAACAATTTCTGATTCCTACCCAAGTTCTTGTGGGTCCTTTGGCAATTGCCACGGCCTGAATTTTCAGTTTCTGACCTTCTGTGGGCCTGCTTTGGGCTATGACTGAATTCTTCTCTCTAGGCCTCTGTTTAAATAAACGCCAACCACAGCAACAGATTTAATTTAGTTTTAATCCAACAATCAATATATATTTATTACATAAAAATTAAAAAACACAGATACGCCAATTAAAATTTACAAAATCGCCCATAAGCTCACCATGCATAAAAACCTGTTCACATTTTGCTCTATTCTATTCTCTATTGTGCTTCCAGACTGTTTTTCTTATAATTTTCTACTTTATGAAAACATGCCATTATACTGCATCTTCTGTTTAATTACTGACTTTATTCATTTAATTATCAAAGCATCTTTCAGTGGCCTTAAATATATGTTGATTATACCTTTTAATAGCTTCAAAGTACGTGAAAAATGGGATTATACTACATAATCTATTTTATTACTGACTTTATTCATTTAATTATTAAAACATCTTTAAATGGCCTTAAATATATGTTGATTACACTTTTTAATAGGTTCAGAGCATTCCATTTCATGATTATGCCATGATTAATTTAACTTATCCATTATCGAGAGAAGTTTTTGTGTTTCAAATTGTTGAAAAGTTTGTGATGTTTATGTGGCTGCAGAAGAAATCAAAGCGTGACTTAGGTTTCATAATTTCATGAATTATCATGTTTTCTCTTTATTTTGTTTTGGATAATCACACAGATTTTTTAGTCCTTCCTGATTGGAGAATGTTCTATTATAATATTCCTTTGTGATGCTGGGAGAAGGAAGATGGAATATCGTTAGGTCCTCTCTATGCTTTGGAACTGCCATTCAGCCTTCTCTGGAAGGGTTGGCCTGTGAAATAAAGTGGATCAACTCCTTCCCTCATGCATTCCAGGATGCTGTCTCACCTCATTTGACTACCTGTGGAGCAGAAAACAAGTCAGCTGCTCCAACCACATCATGATGCTTTGGCCACAGGTCATTTTCTGTAATCCTCAAAACAATCCATAAGGGGTCCCGCTTTTCTTCATTCATGTGACAAAATTTTATTAAGTATAATTTAGCCATCATTTTCCAATGGAGCTGGTACATTTAGAGTGTGAAAGGAACCTGCTGCTTGTTGATAATTAGTCTGGTTTTAATGAGCCATCAGGTGTTAATAACAGCTCAAGTGCAATATATCTTTTCACGGCCTTCAGAGGATGTTCAAGATGTTCACTGGGTTCTTGCTTCTCAGGGCTGTATGTGGGTGTTAGAAGTTGATCTAAGGGGAGCCAGATAGGGTACTTCTCTCACCACAGATCCTGGAGAAGGAAGAGTTAATGATGGCCACAGCATGACCACATCCAGGATGAGTAACGTCATGGATATTGCATGGACTGGCACAGAGGCTGGTCTTTCCTAACTGGAAGTGGCATCTCTTTACCAGTGAGAGACATTTCTTCTTGTCCCAAATAATCCTGACAATAAAACAGTTTGGAAGGAAAAAAATGCCTGAAACTGGAAATGATATAAATTTCTACTAGTAGAGTACTAGCTAAACGCATATTAGAACAGCCATACAACAGAATACAATGCAGCCATGAAAAAGAATCAGACGGATCTATATAGAATGCTGTCCATGAGATACAAAGTGGGAGAAAAGCTGCAGAACAGTAACTAGAGTCTTATTTGATGTATGGAAAGAGAAAGGAAGGAAAGAGAGAGAGGAGAGAGGAATGAATAAAGGGAGAAAGGAGTGAGAAAGAGCAGAAAGAGAAAAAGAAGGAAGGAAAGAAGGAAGGAAGGCACAAAGTATTTCTTTAAAAAACCAGCCTTTCCTTTGCAGAGTCATAAGTTACTCCAGAAACCCCGAGGACTAAGGTAGATTTTTACTGCACATAAAATGGGTGTGTGTCTACAGGGTTTTACACTGCGCCACACAGAAGGACCACTCCCAGTCTCTCCCCCATACTTTATTTGAAGAGCAGGTGCCCAGAATTGGATTGATCATACCCTGTGGTTTGATATACATCATCATCGTTGATCTATCCACAGCCATCTTATTGGTTGGTTTATAATGGGACAGACACACAACTTTATTGTGATCAGAGCAGTTAGCATTTTTCAATTCTATTGCGACATCATTTACAATCACTGAAATGCACTCATTTTAAGTGTACAGTTCAATGAGATTCAGCAATGAGCTTATAGAACATTTCTATCACCCAAAGATTTTCTTGCTCCTCTTCCCGGTTAATCCTTAACCCCAACCCCTGGTCCCAGGTAACCACTCATCTACTTCTATCACAATACGTTACATTTTTCTTTCCTAGAGTTTCCTGTAAATGCAGTCTTACAGTGTGTACTCCTGTGTTAGGATTCTTTCACTCAAAATAATGCTTTGGCTGTTCATCTGTATTGTTCTGTGTGTCAGTAGTTCCTTTCCGTTTTTAAATTTTTGCTGAGTAGTATTCCATTTTGTGAATATGAAACAACATGTTTATCCATTCACCTATTGAAGAAGATTTTATTTGGGGAAATGTTTATGCTGCCAAAAGCTTGAAAACCACAGCTCTACCTTGATGCCATTTTCTTGAGAATGATGGAGATTAATTTACATATGACTTTCAGTGAGAAAGCAGGTGTATGTTAAGAGAGTAGGTGACTGGATGACTGCAAGGTTCTTGTGACCTTCTTGAATATGTGATGTAGCAGGCATCCCATATACAGTGGCCTCCAGTTGTCCTCACCTGCTGGCATTCATACCCTTGTGTAATACCCTCCCTTTTAGAGTGGGCTGGACTGACTTCTAATGAATTGAATATGGCAGAAGTGTCGGTCTGTCCCAATAATTAAAAAAACCTATTATTTCTGTGTTGCATGCTTGTTCTCAGTCTTTCTTGGGTTCTTTGCTCTGTGGGAAGGCAGATACCACATCATGAATCAGTGCTGTGGAGAGGTTCATGTGAAGAGGGGGTCAAGGACTGCAAACAACCGCATAAATGAGCTTGGAAGGAGATCCCCTCAGTTGAACCTTTAGATGAGACCGCGGTGTCCAGCAGCTTAACTGCAATCTCACGAGAGAACCTGAGCCAGAGGCACCCAGGTAAGCCAAACCCAGAATCTTGATCCACAAAAAGTGTGAGTTCATAAATGTTTATTGTTTTAAGCTGCTAAGTATTGGGGTCATTTGTTACACAGCAACAGATAACTAATACATACATGAGTAAGTTTTTATTGTCTTTCTTCTTATCCCTATCACTACCATGGACTTTGCCCTTCCCTGTTTCAGTCTCAGGTGTTGCAGAGCCCTGGGAGTGCATTAGAGTAGGAATCACTGTGTATTGAGCGAGCGTGGAGTCAAGCATCTCACCAAGCATTCGCTTTCATTTTCTCCTTTAATCCTCACAATGTGAGAGGGAACAATAATTGTCCCTCTTTTACTGACCAGGAAAGCAAAGGTTAGAGGGGAGAAGGACTTTAAGATAACTAGAGCTAGCATGGAAAGGAGCTGGGGTGTGAACCCAGGCAGCCTGACTCCACTGTCCCAGGGCTCAATCTTCATACCATCCCGCTGCTTTAGAGACCTGCATGCCCCAGCTATCCACAAGTGATCATGGCACCACCCGTCTCAGCTCCATTCTTGTCTCTTCTTCCTTGCATTCTCCTTTGCCAACCGTGTCCCACCTCCCACCCAGACCACTCACCAATCAACATCCCCGAGATGACCTCCCTATCAAAGATGTTAGACCTGACTACCTAGACTGAGACCTTCTCTACTCCTACTCTCCCTTTCCTCTCTGCCTTCCTTACTCCGTCTTCATCTCAGCAACTGTTCTCCTTTGGTCAAACAGAAATAGCAAGGTTTTCCTTCTAGTCCCCCTCCCACCAATCTCAGATATTAAAAAATTATCCAAAAACAGTGAATATTAACTTATATTTGAAAGATAAATGAAGCAGAGAATGACTAAATCATCTACTTATTAAAGAGAGGCACCTTGAGACTGGAAACGAGCTTGCTCGTTAGCTTTGGACCCGTGTTTGAAATCTAGCTCAGCTCCTCCTTGGCTGAGAGATGCTGACCATATGACTTAACTTCTCTGTGCCTCTGTTTTCCCATGTCTAAAGGAGGGCACTAATTCTTATGCTAGAGTATTAAGTGAGATAATACGTATAATAGCACAGTGCCTGGCACAATATAATTACTCCATTTATTTTCGTTGTCGTTGTTGCTTAATTCTTATTTGCAGATTCTCAGGTGGCTTTTCCCAAAGTTCAGGAGCTCTTCAATGGAAAAGACCGTCTCTATCAACAGTCTTCTCCTCTAGGTCATCTTGGGGTAGATAATTCTATGACAGGGTCTGGCACACTTCCTCTTTCACTCCATCATGGTGTAAAAGGGCAGGATGGTGCCGAGGTCCAAGAGTATGGCCGATGCCATCGGAGAAACTGGTTTCAAACTCTAACTCTTCCATTTATTAACCCGAATGACCTTGGGTAAATCATGAACATCACCAGGCCCATTGCTAAAATGGGGACGACAATAGCTCCAGCCTAATGGCATTGTGGTAAAGGTTGGTTGAGATAATTAACGTGTGTAAGATGCTTAACATGGTGCTGGCACACAGCGAGAACCCAACAAACGCAGCTCTTATTATTCTTCTTGTAGGAGTTGATGGAGGATGCTGAGGCCTGAGGCCACGCTCCTCCAGCTTTTCAAGTCTCGGTGATTTTGGAAACAGCTGCAGGGACTTCACCCCCTGCCAGGCTTTGGACAGCAGTGGCCCCTTCAGATCAGTGGAAGGCCGTCCTCCTTTTCCTTCCTCCCTCGGAAGTTTCCTTTTTGCACGTTGGACTTCTCTTCATGGATCATCTGCCAGATAGGTGGACCAAGAATTCTTACTCTTTACAGATTTTCTTCCCTTAATGGTCCTGTTCTGTGCTGTCACCCTGGCACTCTTAGCAGCTGGCAGGAAATGTTTATAGAGCAAGCTTTTCTTTCTCTTTTTAATAGCCTTCTAGGCTGCCACCTCCCAAATAAGAACCTCGTTAACCAGAAGGACTCTAGGCTACTGATTTATATTCCAGCCATACCAAGAGGAAAAGAAATGACAAAGGGAAAAAGAAAATGCCAAAGTATCCGTGGACTGGTTCCAACACCCTGTCTGATGACGAGTGTGTATATCTATTTAAGCTCTGGGTGCTAAGGGATTCCTTCCAGATTTTAGTATTTGACCTGTTACCCTTGTGTCACATGGATTCTCTGTACCTCTTGTGGGTTTGCTGAAAACAAGGGTAAGAATTTAATTGTTCCACGCCATTTAAATAAGAAATTTATTACTTTCAAATAATAAAGGCGCTTATTTCAACAGAGATGTTAGGATCTTAGTAAAGATGGTGTCCAAGCTCATGGTGTCTTCGGAGGATGGCTAAGGGCTCACCGTCTATCACCCTGCACAGACACTGAAGGGCCAGCATCCCTCCATGAGTAGTGACCTGAGGGCCATAAAACACACAGGTGAAAGTCTTTGGTGGTCGGAATTCCAGCTCAGTGCTTCAAGGAAGGCTTCCAGGAGGAGGAAGTGCCTTTGGAACAGAGCTTTGGAGCTGGCGTCATAGAGAACACAGGCTGTTCCCCAATATCCACGCCCCACTACTTCCATAGTAGTAGAATCCCTAATTTTTAGCTGGGGCCTCCCCCATACAAAGTAAAGTTTTTTTGAATATTGCTTGCAACAATGGCCCCAATTATTCCCCTTCCTGTACACACATCTTTCTGCAAAGTGACTTTGTAACCGCTCCTATTTGGTGGTGGAGTCTATTCCCCACCCCCCTCTCCACCCCCGACTTGAATCCAGGCCAGACTTGTGACTTGCTTTGGCCAATACAACGTGATGGAAGTGACATTGTGCCAATTCTGAGCCTAGACCCCCAGAGGCCTTGCACGCTTCCACTCAACATCTTGGAGTCCTGCCCAACCACCACGTGGACAAGCCAGAGCTAGCCCTCTGGAGGATAGGAGCCCACCTGGAGCAGAGACAAACTGTCCTAGCTGAGGTCATCCTAGACCAGCCAGCACCTAGCCAAGCAGGCAGCTGACTGCAGGTACACAGTAGGCTCAGCCAAGACCACAAAAACCACCCAGCTGAACTCAGCCCAAATGGCCAACCCACAGAACCATGTGCTAAATAAATGCTTATTGATTTTACTTTTAGCAAATTATTTTTTGAGGTCATATTGGCTTATAACATTGTATAAATTTCAGATGTACATTATTATATTTCAGTTTCTGTATAGACTGAATTGTGCTCACTACCAATAGTCTAGTTTTGATCCGTCACCATACATATGTGCCCCTTTACCCCTTCTGCTCTCTCCCCACGCCTTCCTCTCCGGCAACCACCAATCTGTTCTCCTTATCTATGTGTTCGTTTGTTTATCTTCCATATATGATTGAAATTGTATGGTATTTGTCTTTCTCTGACATTTTGCTTAGCATGATATCCTCAGGGTCCATCCACATTGTTGCAAATGGCACAATTTTGCCTTTTGTATGGCTGAGTAGTATTCTATCATAAATATATACCACATCTTCTTTATCCTGTAGTTAAAATGTCCATATTACCTAGGGCAGTCTACAGATTCAGTGCAATCCCAATCAGAATCCCAAAGGCATTCTCACAGAAATAGAACAAAGAATCCTAAAATTTATGTGGAACAACAAAAGACCCTGAATTGCCAAAGCAATCCTGAGAAAAAGAACAAAGTTGGAGGTATCACTCTCTCTGAATACAAAGCTGTAGTAATCAAAACAACATGGTACTGGCACAAAAACAGACACACAGATCAATGGAACAGAATTGAGAGCCCAGAAATAAACCCACACATCTATGGACAACTAATTTTTGACACGGGAGCCAAGAACATATAATGAAGAAAGGAAAGTCTCTTCAATAAATGGTGTTGGGAAAATTGGACAGCCACGTGTAAAAGAATGAAAGTAGACCATTATCTTACACCATACACAAAAATTAACTCAAAATTGATTAAAGAGTTGAATGTAAGATGTGAAACCATAAAACTCCTAGAAGAAAACATAGGCAGTATGCTCTTTGACATTGGTCTTAGCAGTATCTTTTTAAAAACCATGTCCACTCAGGCAAGGGAAACAAAAGAAAAAATAGACAAATGGGACTACATTAGACTAAAAAGCTTCTGCAAGGCAAAGGAAACCATGAACAAAATGAAAAGACAACCCACCAACTGGAAGAAAATACTTGCAAATCATATATCTGACAAGGCATTAATTTCCAAAATATATAAAGACTTCATACAACTCAACAACAAAAAAATGAACAACCTGATTAAAACATGGCAGAAGATGTGAACAGACATTTTTCCAAAGAAGATATACAGATGGCCAACAGGCCCATGAAAAGACATTCAACATCACTAATCATCAGGGAAATGCAAATTAAAACTACACTAAGATATCACCTCACACCTGTTAGAATGGCTATAATTACCAAGACAAAAAGTAGCAAATGTTGGAGAGGGTGTGGAGAAAAGGGAACCCTCATACACTGCTAGTGGGAATGCAAACTGTGCAGCCACTATGGAAAATAGTATGGAGATTCCTCAAAAGATTAATAATAGGACTACCATATGATCTAGCTATCCCACTACTGGGTATTTACTCAAAGAACTTGAAGTTAATAATTCAAAAAGATATATGTACCACTATGTTCATCGCAGCATTATTCACAATAGCCAAGATGTGGAAGCAACCCAAGTAGCCATCAATGGATAAATGCTTATTGTTTTAAGCTACCATGTTATGAGGCGGTGGTTGGTGACATAGCAAAACTAATACAATTTCCCATGCAGCTAGGTTTATCCATATAACTAAGTTTTGTTGAATGACATGTAAGCAGAAACGGTGTGTGTGACTCTTGGAGAGTTTCCTTACAGGCAGGAGGCATGCTCTTCTTCCAGCTTTCTTCCTTCCTAATGACTGGAATGAGACTGTGATAGCTGGAGCTCCAGGAGCCATCCTGGACCATGAAGTGAGTTTAGGAATGCAAGGGACCCATGACAGAACAATAAGCTAGGAGGATCTTGTCCCTCTGAAACCATAGAAACTTCCATTTTTATTCTGACTACCTTTAAATTTATTAAGCAAAAGAGATAATAAACTCTTTTCTTGTTTAGGCCACTGCTGTTTTGGGTTTTACAGTTATTCATAGATGAACCTAATCCAAACTAATACAGATGGTCGGGATTTAGATAAGCAGGGATGGTAGAGAAGAACACTCACGTCAGAGGCAACATCATAGATAACGTTGCATAAAAAGGAAACATGGGCAGTGGATGGGAAGCAGTGAAAAATTCCATGGTAGTGCCTAACGGGAGCAATGGGTGAGAGGACTGGGAACAGTGTGGGGCCAGGTTTTGAAAGGCCTTGTAGGGCAGGCTAAGAAATTTGGAGAGTGTGGTAAAACAGATGTCTGAATGCTTATGCAAACCAGAGTAAGAAAGGCTTATCTTCATTTTTTCCCCACGCATTAATTCATTTTCCCTGGGGAGTTTATATTCTAGCAAGGGAGCCAAGACAACCAAATAGTGGAGTAATTACAGATCCCGATTAATGGTCTGGAGTCAATAAACTGCATGAGGGGTTAGAGATTAACTGTTGGGTGGTCAGAGAAGGAGTTTTTGAGTTCTTAAATTCTGTGCCAGGCATTGTGTAGATGTCTAGGGACACAGGGATGAATAACGCACAGTTCCTGTCTTTGAAGAAATCATGGTCTACTGTGAGGAGGTTAATCGGGAACAATTGCCTGAAGGAGGAAGGAAAGAGCTGAAGGAAATAATTTAGTCTTTCCATGTGTATCTGTCAGAGATGGCTGCTATAAGCCTGCATAACATACATCCCCCCAAATCTTTGCTTACAACAAAAACTATTTTCCTCACCCCCAGGTCTGCACGTAGGCTGTGGTTCTGCTGGGCTCTGTTGGGTTAGCTTGGCTTGATTCCAGGCTGTGGCTTGGTCCAGGTCTGCTCTATATCTCTCCTCATTCTGAGACCAATGGCTGCCAGGGTTTGATCTTTCCAGGGTGGATGGCAGAAGTGCAAGAGATCAAGCCACACCACAGAGGCACATTTAAAGGCCCTGCTTTCATCACATTCATGAACACTACTGGCCACAGCAGGTCACATGACCAAGACTGACATCAATAGGTCAGGAAGAACACGCCACCCACGGGGGGGATCATTGCAAAGGTACAAGGATGTTTAATTTTGTTAAGGGAGAGAGTGAAGAGTTGGAAACAATAATTCAATTGATCACGTCGTCCAGGGAAATGATGTACTTATCCACTTTTTCAGAGCTCTCATGTATGTCTGAACAGTTTCATTTTTTTTCAAGAAATCCTTTCTATTTCTTGTTAGATTTACTGCAAAGCACCATATTTATTTTTGCTTAAAATTTTACTTAAAAAACCAGGTATGCACACATGGTAAAAACATCAAAAAAATAGTACCAAAAGATATGAGAGTGAAAATAAGACTGGTTCCTGTTTCCTTCCACAGTGACAAATCCTGGGTTTCATTCCACAGCTATTCTGTGTATGCACAACCAAATATTTGCATGCATTTTAAAAAATACAAAATGACATCCTACCGTACTTGTCCCCTGCACCTTCCTTTTCTTTTTCTGTTTAACAGCACATCTTAGAGGTGGTTCCATTTTAGCTGAGCTAGACCCACTGCATTCTGTTTAACAGCTGCATTGTTTTCCATTGTGAGGCTGTGCCATAATTTATTTAATCAGAGCCACACTGAAACACATTTGGATTGTTTCCAATCTTTTGCTACTATAACCAAGTCTGCATTCAATATCCTGGAACGTCCTATCCTGATGCACATGCCTGAGTATTCAGTAGGTTAAATCTCTAAACAGAAGTTGCTAGATCAAAAGATATGCATCTTAAAGTTTGATAGATATTGACCCTCTGTTTCTAAAAGGAGAGAAGGATTCCTTCCAGCGTGTCTACAGATCTTCGTCTGTTCCAATCGTATTCTTCTGATTCTCGTTCCATGGTATTATTCGGGGCTGAAACAGTGGAATAAATTGGCCCAAAACTTATTCCTATAGGATCTCTGGGAAAACTCTGAGTAGTAGCCTTTGAATCTTGGCATGTGCTCCCCAATTTGAAGATGGGAAGAACTTGGCATTGCAATACAACTTGGTTGTAACCCAAATCATCCCTTTAATGAGAGTGCTGGAGGAGCATTGAAGGTTGTTTTCCCAAACATGTTTACTGCAGAAGTCCATGCGGCAAGTGGGATAACTTATATCGCTGGGAAATCCTAGTAAAAAATGTGCACAATACCCTTCAATTTGATCTGCTTTCCCTGTAGCACCTAAATATTTAGGGCAAATAGAAAATAGTTCTGATTTACAGTCTCTATAAAAATTTTAAACAACCTAATAGGACATTTGATCATGAAATTGCCTGAAATAATGTTGGCACTAGCCAGCCATATTTCTTTGAAATGGCCTGTAACTTCAGTGCAAACCCCCAAATGTGGATTTTTTCCCCCCTCCTAATAACAGTCTTATTAATAAAAGAATGATTTTCTTTACTGATCCTGAGCAGCTGTGTTCTGGTGTCTTTGTTCAATAAAGGTAGAGATAATAACTGTCAGTGGAAAGAAAATGTGCTGAGGTTCCCGGGAGAAGTGGTGGAAACAAATCTTTTATTAAATCATATCAAATTGTGTTTCTTGTTTACTTTTTTCATTTTGTAAGTCACAGTCATATCTGCTAGTTTCTGTAAACCTGGCCTCACATTTGTCAAAAAAAACTTGGATGCTTGGTGTACTTGAGGTTAAATGCTGCGTGATCCGTCATGGTGATAAATTTCGCGTAATTAACTGCCATAATGGCATTTCTGAGTCTGCTTCTCTTTTCACCCCTGCTGAAATCATCTGAGATTGGTTAACTTCTGAATATGTTCTGAGATGTTCTATGGATGCTTAAGAACAACAGGAAGGGGTAGTTGACATCTGGAGTTTTTAACCTACAGATTCATGATCCCTCTATGATCCTATTTTCCTTCGAGGGCAGGTGGCTCAGGTGGGCCTGATCTATTTTTAGTCCTAGGGGTGGGCGTATGACCCATACCTGGCCAACCAAAACATCATTGCTCAAGGTGGGCCAATCAGAGCCAGTGAGAACCCTAGAAATTTTACTACAACTATCTGGAAACAGAAATTTTTTGATTGGAATAAACCTGCTTTTGGTTATCTTTCCTCTCTATGGGAAGAATACTCTTGAAGGGAAGACGAAACAGAGAAAAACAACCAAGAAATGGAGGAAGACACATTCTTCATGATTTCACTTGAATGCTCAGATCTAGCCAAGCCTAAAGTCTTACTAATCAATTAGGCAAGCTGACAAAATTTAATTTTTTGCTTAAATCAGTTTGAGTTGGGTTTCTTCCATTTGCCTCCCAAAGAGTCCTAAACACTTGTGTTTTCCAACTTTCTGTAAAGTCTCATGTGTAGGAAAGCATGCTCAGTACCAGCATTAGCCATGTCTATAATAATAGTGTGATATCAGCCCTCTTCTCTCCTGTTGTCAGCGGTCACCATTGTATAATGGACTGTCTTCAGGCTGGATCATCTGCCTCAGTCCATAGCTCGTGAGGCTCAAGACAGTCTTGGCCCAGCATATCCCCTGTCTTCCCAAGAATTCTCACTGCTAAAATTAGTACTGGTTGCCCCATATCCACGCTCGAGGATGTTGTATTTACCTATGCCCTGTCCCCCCATCTTGCTCTGACAGATCAGCCGTTCCTTATGAATGCATTTGTACTTCTCTCTGCCCTAGGGAGAGTCCAGAATGAGATTTCCAGGTAGCCAGCTATTGTTATCTCCTCCCAGCTTTGCATCTCTAAGATCTTGGGTCCATTTCTAGCTCTTTCTTTGGCTTGCTCCAATTAGGTAACGATCTTGCTTGTGGGAGAAGAGATGATGTAAACAGGGATACGGACTAACATTTATAGTGTGCCTTGTGCAGATCAGACACTGTACTTGGCTTATGGGCACTCATACTGTCTAGTGTTTCCCATAACACTTAATGTCATCATCTGTTTAATACTTTTTGTTGTCTAGACACTGTGCTAAGTGTCTTATCAAGTAGTATCTAATTTAATCCTTATAAAATGAGGAGAAAGGCATTATTATCATCATGGATAAGCTGAGGCTGAGAAAGGGTAATTTCCCAGCAGTGAGGAAGTGATGGAAGTAAGATTTCAACTCAGACCTGAATGACTCTGAATCCAGTTTTCTTACTTCCTGCACGCGCACTTACTGTATTGTAATGATTGGTCTGTGCATCTTCCTCACCAGTGAATTTCCTGACCTCATGCTCTCTGGGTTCTCTTTGGTCCCCAGCCTCACTCTAGAGCTGTGCATGGAGTGGGTCTTCAGAAACTCTTTACTGAATGAAGGAATCTTTACAACAACTTTGTAAGGTGAGTATTTTCTCTCCATTTTACACACGAGCAAATATAGGCTTAGGATGGTCAAGGAATGTCCCCGAACCAGAACTAGCATTCATAAAATATAATCCTATGATCCTGAAGTTTCCTCCTTCCATTGAGAATTGAGACAGAGATTGTATAAGCTAAAGAGAGGGGTCTTTCATGCTTTCATACATTCCGGTATAGATGGGTTAATGAGGGGTGTATTATGCTGGTTACCATGCAGAAAATGGCATAGACGTTTTTGTGAAAGAAAGCTGCATCTGTGTTCCTGAACGTGTACTGGAGTTCCTTATAACTCGCAAGCAGGCAGAACATTGCTTAATGGCGCTGGACAAAGCTCAAGTGAAAATGACTCCAGTGGGGAAATCTTTTATGGAAACTGAAATGATTGTTTTAGGAAGCTGAATTGTGATTTTTCACTCTTAGACTCTGGTCTCTTGAGTCCCTGTCTACATCACGGATGCCTTTGATATAGAATTCTGGTGCCTTTGCCCAGCGTAAGGAGCACTGTAAAGGAAGGCAAATGAGCTCAATGTGTGGAGAGAGGCAGCGAGTTAGGCATGCAGAGGCAGAAGCCAGGACTCTGTGAGATGGAACTGTCTCTACAGGGCACCTCAAGGAAACACATTTTCCAGGGCATTTGAGAACACGAGAGCTGAGCCCAGGGTCTGATATAGCTCTCTCTACTGGAAAGCACTGCCATTCTGTTAAGCTAATGATGAGTTTTCTCTTCATCTTACCTCCCAACACAGTGACTAGGCAAAAATGCAAGGGAAGAAAGAACAAGAAGCAATTTCCAAAGTCTTCATGGTCCCCAGAATAGTTTTTGAACTAAGTCACACTGCTGTCATCCTCCAGGCTGCTTGTACTTTTGGAGCAGTCATTGGCAGATTAATAAGTTTTTTGATAGTTAAGAGAAAATAGCAGCTTAAAATAGCACTCAAATTTTCAAGGGCACTTTTGGGGGAGAGGATGAAATAGTATAATCACCCTGATGTACTCATAGAAACATCTAGGTGATAGCATAGTTTAAAATCCCAGCCGTGGAGCCAAGAATACATATTTTACCACTCACTCACCCACCCTCCTATCCATCCATCCATCCATCCGTCCGTCCATCCACCCATCCTCCACCCATTTTACTCCTCCACTCAACATTTATCAAGCACAGACAACGTGCCAGGCATTATCTAAGGCCACCAATACCTGCTTCTCAGGAAGTTCCAAGAGAGCATTTTCTGCTCTAATATAATTTTAGAAGGCACATTTCCTCTTGGGGTTTTCGTTAAGGTGAAGCAAAATGTTGAATTGAGTTTATATACATTTTGACTCTTGCATAGCTACACTTGGCACTGAAAACCTGATGCAACTTATTTGGGAAAAGATGGTCTATGGTGTAAGTTGCTGCATCATGCAAAAAGATGGGCGGCGAGAAACAGTTTTTGTTTAGGCTTTGTTTTCCCTTAGAAGCTGTGAAATTGTTGAGCTCAAGTTGTTTTGCTGGGTCAGGTGTTGCTAGTCCACTAAAAATAAGCCTGTATCTGATCATCTTTGATTCTAAGAAAACGCAGATGTGAGTGAGGTAATTTACTATACTTGCGCTTTTTGTCTTCTACCACATCGAACTTTAGTAGCCTTCTTTGAACACCGGTGGTAGAGCGTGACTCTAAGATTGAGGATCTGGAGATGCACAGCCCTATTTCCAATCCTTCTTCTACCACTTACTTGCTCTGTGGCCTTGGGAAAGTTCCTTACCCTCTCTGAGACTTAGGTTTCAAAACAAAAATGGGATGAACTATGATACTTACAGCATTTGTATGAGGATTAAATGAGATAATACACATAAAGCAATTTCCCCACCATTTTGGTGAGCAAAATTGGTATTTCAGGGGCACAGAGTAGATTTATTCATATTCATTGGTCAGAGCAAGAGCCTCATGTTTTTATTTCTTTGTAGTGTATTTTCCCCTCTTTCCCTGGTTCTCCTTTAACTCTCCTCCAACACCATAGGTACTCATTGTACTATACGAAATATATGCTGTCCCAGTTCTCCTTTCATATGTTAATTTAGATATATGTACATAATTGAAAAAATATATAGAGCTGCTTTTGTGTGTTTTTGATTAATTTACATAAATGGTTTGGGGCCCCAAACCTCATTTTTCCCCACCCAACACCATATTTTTGACATCTCTTCCTGTTGTTCTATGTAAATCTCATTAATTAAATTCTGACTATGGCCTAGGTGTCCACATATGCTAATCCATTCCCCTAGTGATGAATGAATGGGGACATCAAAGTCTTTGCTGTCACAAAGAAAACTATGGCGAACATCCTTATGCACGCGTCCTACGGTTTTGTGGGAGGGTTTCTCTGGGGCACACGTCCAGGCTGGATGGTTGGGTAGCAGAACAGCTAATTGCACCAAGCGCTGAGAGATTGCTGCTTGGAATGGCTGCCCCGTTTCCACTTCTCTCTACCACCTGATCTTCTCTGACTTTGTAATTTTTGCCAGTCTGATGGGTGTGAAGTGCTATATCATTGTTGGTTTAATTTGCTTTTCTCTGATTACTAATGAGGTTGAGTGTCTCTTCATATACTTATTAGCCATTAGTCTTTCCTCTTCTATTAATTTTCTTTTCATAGACTTTGCCCATGTTTCTATTGGGTTTCCCGAAATTTTCTTGCCATTTTGTAAGAGTTTCTCTAGATAGCAATGCCAGCCCAACTCTAGATGTTGCAGCTATCTTCTCACAGTCTACAGGTGTGTTAAACGTGTAGATAAGTCCTTTTCTGAGCAGAAATCTCGATTTTAATGTAATTAGGCACTTCATGTTTCCCTCTGACAACTGGCTCCTTCTAGATCTTAAGAACCTGCCCAATTCTAAAGTCACAAAGACATTGCCTGCATTTTCTTTGATTACTTTTATAATTTGTCTTTCACATCTAGGTGTGATGGAGCGAATCTAATTTTATTTTTTCCATACAGTGAACCAATTTTCCCAACAAACCTACCAAACAATTCATCCTTTCTTAATTAGAATATGACACCAAATCTCCTATATATGTAGGAGTGTTTCTGTTTCTGGAATTTCTATGCTGCTTCACTGATCTATTTATACCACAGTTTAAAAAAAAATCACTGTGACTTAGTAATATGTCTTAATATTTAGTAAAATGAGTCCTTCCTCAACTCCATTTTTCAAAATTACCTTAGATATTCATGCCTTTTAAATTTCTACATACATTTTAGAATTAGTTTTTCAAATTCCCAAAAATTCTGCTGGAATTTTGCTTAGAACTGCATTAAAACCACAGATTAATGTTGGAGGGAAATTAATATCCTTGCAGCGTTTAGTTGTCCTATTCATGAACATGGTGTTTGTCTAAATTTAGTCAGGTTTTTTTAATGGTTTTTATATGAGTTTTGCTTTTCTCCACGAAGCTTTATGCATTCATTTTTTTGGAGGGGGGGGCAACCATTATATTTTCGGTTGCTATCCTGTTTTAAATATTCTGTACAATGCCTGGCACATAGTGAGTGCTCAATAAATCGTATTTATTGTTATTATTGTAGCTGTTATAAAAGAGGGGAAGGTCTCCAACTGTCTTTAGGGATCATCATGATGTCCTGGAAATAGTACAGATGTGGCACTAGACACACCTGGATTCTGGTTCTGACTCCACCATTAGCTGTGTGACCTTGAACGTGTTTCTGGAATCTCTGGGCTTCTGTTTCCTCTACAGTGGGAAAAAGGTTCATCCTACCAGTATTCTAGGTACCTTGTGAGGATAAAATGAGATCACAAACTCATAACACGCACAGCGCACAGCGACTGGCACACAGAAGTGCTCAGAAAGCACTTCCTTTCCCTCCCCAGTGAGGGGGTGGAAAGTTTGTCACACAGCTGCACTATTTCCCCATGAAACAGTCTCCTTTCCTTCATTTGAAGTCCACTTCCAAACTTTGCCTCTTCTGACCAGGTAGGTAAAGAGCAGCTGTACGCACCAAGAAAGATGAAAAATTACAAGGAAAGGCCTCCCCTCCCAGCATCCCCCTTTTGAAGACACCTTTGCCTTTTCTTTTCATCTTTAGACTATAGACTTCTTAAGGACAGAAAGCACAGCGGGCACCACAGGTGACTCCACGCATCCGTTTCACTCCAGGTAGTTTATCCAAGCCAGTCCTGGTAAGTCCATCCCCCTCGTCAGTGACTGGTGCAGGGATGGGCGGGCCCAGGCCAATCTGGGCCAATGGGGTGCTAGGAGGGGCTTGCTGAGGGCTTCAGGGAAAGAAAGTCCAGTTTTCCTCCTTCATTGTACTTGAATTAAAAGGGCCGCTACCTACTTTTCTGCGGGCAGTCATGTCAGTGAAGGGGAACCAGGCTGGGGCTGAAGCCCACACTGTGGAGTGCGGCAGGGGGACACCGAGCAGAGAAATTCTGGGTCCCTGATGTCCACGTTGAGCTGCTGCATCAGCCAAACCTGAAGCCCCCTTCCTCTCTCAACTCCCTGTTGTGTCATAAGTGATGTTCTTCTTGCTTTAGTCAATTTGAAGGGTGTGATGGACTGAATTCTGCCCCGTCCCCAAATTCGTAGGTTGAAGCCCCAACCCCCTTTGTGACTGTATTTGGAGATAGGGCCTTTAAAGAGGTAGTTAGGATTGAATGAGACCATAAAGGCGGGGCTGTAATCCAACAGACTGGCATCGTTTTAATGAGAGGAAGAGAGACCAAGAGTGCCTGCAGACAGAGAAAAGGCCTTCGGAGGACGCAGCAAGATGGTGCCGTCTGCAGGCCAAGGAGAGAGGTCTCATTGGAAACCTATCCTGCTGGCACCTTGATCTTGGACTTCCAGCCTCCAGAACTGTGAGAGAATAAGTTTCTGTTGTCCAAGCCACTCAGTCTGTGGTATTCTGTTATGACAATCCTAGCAGATGAATACAAAATGCGAATACGAATACGAATAAGAATGTCTTTTATCTGAAGTCTAAAGTGCTATACGCTTTAGTGGATTCAATCTTAAGTCTTTAGCATGAGCCTGTGAATAACTGATGCCCAAGAAATGTATGATAATGAAAACAAATGTGAGAATCATACTGAATTTTTCGAGTACAATGAATGGCACAATTCAATGATTGTTTGCACTTTCTAATGGCCTTTGGGACAGGTATGGATTTACTATTCTCTGCATCTTTCAGGTGAGCAACCTGAGTATCAAAGAGATATACTCGAGTTTGAATAGATAGAAAAATGGTCCAGATGCGCTAGGTCTCATTGCTCCTATTTTAGTACATTTGCTAACATTCTCAATCTCCATTAGACTGTAAGAAAGTTGAGAGTGGAGCTACATCTTACATATTTTTGTAACCATAATGCAGAGCAGAGAGTCTGTTTCTTAATGGTCTTCAATAAGTGTTAGAAGCATAAACACATACATAAACAGGTGGTTATATCTTGAAAGCAGCCCTTGTGGAAAAACGGGGGAAATGCTACCTTCTGAAGTATTTTAACAGTGTCCAGCAGGGACTGTCCCATTTCAAAGGCAATAGTCATGGATGTGGTTTGATTCCTGGTAAATCTCAAAGTCCACCTCCTAGGGCAGATGTAACAAGCAATGACGACATTGCAAAGGTCATACTGCCTAGTGAATCCTTTCAGACACAGAGGAAGGAGTCAAGAAGCAAAGACAGAAGTAGTTTCAGACCTATTGTCCTGGGTGCCCCTGGGAGCAACTGGCACTCGATACATAAATCAGGCTCAGGGTCTGTCTATTTAATACAAAACCTCTAGTGCCATTTGCTTCTCCGCCTGCATACTGAATTATGACACATGGTCGCTGGGTTTATCAATAATGTGCCCCATAAATCCAGTGAGCATTTTCTTCTGGGCGCTGCACCTTGGGAAGCTGCTTAAATACCTTGAAGGTCCTTATCCAGCGCTGGCCTTGAATTTCAAGGAGGGTCTGAGACTCTTCAGACTCTTGACTGAGCGTAACATTGTCACTGTGATTTGAGCCATCTGTGCCTGTCTTAGATGAGGACCTCCCCTCCAGCAAGGTTCTATGTTCTTAGAAGGAGTCCTGGTTCTGTGAGAGTGGTTATACTTGTCGTCGGTGTGTCTGTTTGCTGGGTGTCACTTCCTCTGGGGAACTACCCCTTGCCTGTGTTACATGGCTCTGATGGGGCTGTCAATCACCGAACTTCACCCCCTGGCTGTAGGGCTGGGTGCCTGACTCTCGTTGGTCAATCCTAGCTCGCTCTTCTGGGAATCTGGGTCTTGAGCCGAGACACACAGGAGTAGGAGGTGGTTGAAGCTTTACTTTCAAGCCTGGCGATGAGTTTCTGCTCCCCTTCCTTTCATTAAAGTTTTTTTTCAGCTTTATGGAGATATAATTGACAAATAAAATTGTAAGACATTTAAAGTATGCATTGTGATGATATCATATACATATATATTGTGATGGGGTTCCTCTCATCTGCTTAATTAACACATTCATCTATATATCTCTATCTATATATTATATCTTTAGCTATATCTATACCTACGGCTATATCTATATCTACATTTCCCTTTCATTTCTGTGACCTTCCAAGTACGCTTTCCATAAATATTAGTTTGGGGGCCGGCCCCATGGCTGAGTGGTTAAGTTCCTGTGCTCTGCTTTGGCAGCCTGGGGTTTTACCAGTTTGGATCCTGGCAGCGGACATGGCACCGCTCATCAAGCTACGCTGAGGCACCATCCCACGTAGTACAACCAGAAGGACCTACAGCTAGAATATACAACTACGGATGGGGGACTTTGGGGAGGAGAAGAAGAAGAAGAAGAAGAAGAAAAAAAAAGATTGGCAACGGATGTTAGCTCTGGTGCCAATCTTTAAAAAATAAAAAAATTAGTTCTTGCTTGAGTGTGTTAGGGTGAGTTTCTGTTGCTTGTTTTTAAATACCTCTAATTGATACACATGTAAATGGCACATGATAGCTCACTTTATTGTTTTTATCTTCCCAAATGAAAATGCCTTTGTTGACTCTTCTAATAATGATGGTATTGATGATAAAAACGTTTTCCCATTATATTAACATCTTCCTATTAGCATAGAGAAATAGCAATAACAGCTAATGTTGTTGAGCACTTACTGTTTGCTGAGTTCAGAGGGAGATTATAAAGCTTAAATGAGTTAATCCGTGCAGAAATACGCCTGGTGTACGGTAAATACTCAATGCATTTTAGCCCCTTGTTGTTAGATGTTTTGGCTGAAAAAAAGAAATGGGTTCTCCCTGAGCTCTGTAACTTGCCCAAGGCCACATAACTAGGGCACAGTGGGAGGTGGGTTTAAATAAAACCATGCCCCCGATTGCCTAGCATAGAGCTTGGCACGGAGGCAATGCTCTCTGAACAGCAGCTCCTACTATCCTTTGAAGTGACTCATCAGCCCAGATTGGAGAGGGGAGTGTGTGAAAACCTTGCCCCAGGAAAAATCAAAAGCAGAATTTAGGCACTCTCTCCTCTCTCTGCTATCACTTTCTATGCCTTCCTTTCCTTCCTCCCTCCTGGGTCCCTGTGGAGGCTCATTTCAGATAATTCCAGCTGCCACGCTAAGTGATAACTGAGCTATTAGCTGGTGTTGAAGATAAAGCCCTTCCTAGGTCCATTTGCATTTCAGTGGGGGGATTCCTGAGCCCCTCGTGGTTCCTCATCCAAAGCATTTAGGGGGTATTGGTCTCTCCTTCTGGGGGGACTCTGGAGATGTCCCTTTGGAAGAGTTATTCATCCTTGCTGTGGTCTCACTAATTAACATCTTGCCTCAGAGGGCCAGTATGCCCGAACAATGCTTCCTACTGATCCTTTCTACTGTGGGTTGCAGAAATGTGTGATGGCACAGTAGGGGAAGCGAGAATGTCAAGGGCATGTCCTTACGGAACTAGCACATTGAATATAGGAGTGTGTGTGTGTGCAACAAATAATTTATTTAGTCCCAGCTGGTGCTGTTAGTGCTCTGCAGCATTATATTAACACATATTATTGAATTCTATTGTCGCAGCAGTCCTGAAAGTTCAGTACCATTTTCCCATTTTGCACACTAAGAAATTGCAGCTCTGTAGCGGGCATCTGCTGTCTTTTTTTATCCAACATTTCCCCCTTCTTTTATTACTAGCATGCACCTCAAGCAGAGTTGACTCTCTCTTGGCTCCTTGTGCCTAAGAACTGACCGATCTGAATATCTGGCCCCTCTGGCCCCTGTGATTGGCTCAGGGATGGATGTATGAGGCTAATGAGAGCCGGACATGGGACTTTGTTGGAGATTTAGGAAGCTGCTGTCTTTATTCTTGGCTTGGGTGGCTCCAGCTGTAGAATGTGAGTCTAGAGGAGATAAGGGCCTCCCAGCTTACCTGAGAATAAAACCAACACCAAGGAAAGAGAGGTGTAAAAAAGAATGGTTCCAGCTGTCATCATCTGAGCCTCTGAATCTGGACACACTTCAAGCCAGAACATCCCTGGACTTTCCAGTTTGTGAATCAACAAAATCCCCTCTGCGCTTAACCCAGTTTTGATCTGGGTTGTCTGTCACTTGCATGGAAAGAATCCTGATGAATACAGACTCACAGAGTGTTATAGACTGAAGGTTTGTATCTCCCTGATGTTCATATGTTGAAGTCCTAACTCACATGTGATGGTAGGTGGAGGTAGGGCCTTTGGGATGTAATTAGGTTTAGATGAGGTCTCGAAGGTGGGACTCTCATCCTTATGAGATTAGTATCCTTATAAGAACATCGAGGACACAGCGAGAAGCCAGCTGTTTCTAAGCCAGGAGAGAGTTCTCAGCAGGCCCCGAATGGACTGGCACCTTGATCTTGGACTTCCTGGGCTCTGGAACTATGAGAAATAAACATGTGTTGTTTAAGCCATCTAGTCTGTGGTGTTTTGTTTTGGCAGCTCAAGCTCACTAAGACAAAGAGGATGAATGCCTTGTGTAGTGTTATACGTTGAGTGAGTGGAGGGACCAGGATTTGAACTCAGGTCTCACTGACTCCAGAGTCCATGATGCCTCAGTGGGAATACGAGCCCTAACAGAGGAGGATGGATGGAGGGGACAGCGACTGCAGTTTCAGCCCAGAGAAGAAAGATTGGGATCTCAGGGGGCTCTGTAGTGGGACCAGGGCAGGGAGGAAACAGGTGGCCCTCAGAATGCAACCTCATTCACTTGACTGCTTTACTGAATGCAGCGTAGCTTGCACTTCAGTTACCAAACTATATAAAAATAGTGGTTTTTGTGTTTACTCTGTGGTAGGTGCTGTGCTATTCCATTTGCAATCATCATCTCATTTGATCATCAAAATCACTCTAAGAACTAGATACTATTATCTACATTGGATGAGATGAGGAAAATGAGGCCCAGAGAGGTTGAGTTATTTCCCCAGTGTCACAGAGGTAGTCAATGATGGAGCTGGGATGGAACGTGTTAGGAACTGAATTGTGTCCCTGATAAATTCGTATGTTGAAGCCGTAACCCCTAATGTGACTTGATTGTATTTGGAGATAGGGAGGTAATTAAGGTTAAGTGAGGTCCTGAGGGTGAGGCCCTAATCTGCCAGGACTGGTGTCCTTATAAGAAGAGGAAGAGACTCGAGACATCTTTCTCTCTGGCATGTGAGGACACAGCGACAAGGCGGCTGTCTATAAGCCAGGAAGAGAAGTCTCACCAGAAGTCAAATTTTCTGGCACCTTCATCTTTGACTTCTTGCCTCCAGAAATGTGAGAAAACAATGAATTTCTGTTGTTGAAGTCACCCATGTTATGATATTTTGCTATGGCAGCCTGAACTGACTAATACAGAACCCAAGCCTGCTTGGTTTGAATCTCATCTTTTTAACCCCAAGACCAGCTGGCTAACATGCACCATACTCCCCACCCAGCAGTGCAGACAAATTTAACAAATGAAAAAAGGACCTTTACAGAAAGGGCCTGAGAGTGGGGCAGCTTCCTCAGTAGGGCTAGAATTCATCCTGAGGTCACACAGCTGGAAGCGTAGTGGAAAGTTGTGTCTACCTGACAGGATGAATCCAAACTCTTCCAGCAGGTGCAAACTAATGTTTTTGACCCTGCCATCCTTTCTGTCTCATGGGCTGGACTCCAGCATAGCTCATTCTCATCAAGAGGATGCAATAAAAAACTCTTTGCTGGAAGAGGGACAGCTTTATTTCTGTCTGAAAGACCACACTGAGAACGTCAGTAGCAACTCTCCTTGCAGGAGAAGGGAAGAATAATAGAGTGATGAACTAGTTCCTTACAACCCAAGGACAGACTGATGCGGAAACGCAGTGACAGACCCCAAACTGGATCTTTCTGCAAGTCTTCCCCAAAGAAAAACTCTTTGTCCTTTTAGACACTCCCAGAAAATGGGATTAAAACATGGCAGAAAGCTGCATGGTCTGTGTGACAAACATTATTATTGCTATTATGTAAGAGCCAGGATTCAGGTGTTAAAACCCAAACATAGAGTAATTTTGGTGCCTCTGAGTCTTGGATAATATTATTCCTGTGTCTCTCCTGTTTTGATAGCTGGATGTATTGGCAAAAGTCTTGCATCACTGGGGGGCTAAATAAATTTTAGGGTTATCCTGTTCTGACAACTCCCCTTTGTAGCCCAAATAAACAGCATTATAAAAGTCAACAGAGGAAACCTCTATTCTATTCTTTTTTCCCTAAAACCCCTGTACAGGAGTCTTATTTTTCTGCTTTGGAAGGGTTTTAACTGAAATCCCAATTTAATTATGGAAATCTCAATTTAATTCTGGATCCCAATTTAATTTTGTAGAGGATCAAGCACATTTCTATGCTCTCCATGATGGTGGAGGGAGGGAGATGCAAGAGGTGTCTTTGGTGGTAAAGAAAAATCTCAACCTTTGAGTCGGGGGTTCTTGACCTGGGTCACATGTGGGAATCACTGGAGAGCTTTGAAAAAATACTGACACTCGGGTCCTAACCCAGCAATTCTGATCTGATTGGTCATTGGCTGTAAGCCAATTTTAGAGTTCAGCATTTTCCCCTTAAGTAGCTTAAAGTATAGAAAATAAATGGTATCTATGCCATATGGACACTCACTGTACTAACTCCAGCTATTTGAGATGAAGGACAAATTACTTGACCTCTCTACATATCCTCAGTTTTCTTGTCTGTGAAATTTGGGTACAAGGAGTGCCTAACTCATAGGGTTGTGGTGAGGACCGAATGAAATAAAGATGTAAAATGTGCCTGCCAGAAGACAAGCATTTAATAAATGTTGGCCATTATTATTACTGTTATTGTTACTACTGGTTTTCAAAATCTTTGGCAGCAAGTGATAGAAACTAGTTTTGTTTTAAAAAAGGGGGATATTTGCTGACTCATGTAACCAAGGCTAAGAAAAGGCAGGGATGGATGCGGCCTCAGGACAACAGGGTCCAAGGACTCAACACCATCCACCATCGATTCTCTCTTGCTCTCTTTCATTTCTGCTTCTCCTTCTCATGCCAGCTTCAGGCTCTGCATCAGCTTTTCTGCTAGAAGGAGGCATTGCTTCAGGCTGATTTGGCATGCATTCTATGACCAGAAAGGAAAAAGGTACTTTTATCACTAGTTTTAGTAGGAAAAAATTCTGAGGAAACACTCTGATTGTCCAAATTGGTGTCATGTGTTTGTTATAGGCCAGTTGTGATCAGAAAGATGGGGCACCTTACTAGAAGGGGGGTAGGGTGTGAGATGCTGGGCAGACAAAAATAATAGCCACCACAATGAGTAAAAGTCAATTCTGACAATAATAACTGTAGCCATTCAACAAATATTTATTAAGCATCTGTTATGGGCCAGACATGGTTCTAGATCCAGCTTTATAAGATGAGAAATGAACATTACATTTAAAAAATATTGAGGTATAGTTTACATACAGTAAAATTTATCCTTTGTAGTGAGATACAATTCACCTACAGTAAAATTCAACCTTTTCAGCTACATTAATATTTCATGTCTTTGGGTGCTATTGTAAATGGTAGTCAGCTTTGAAATCAGAAAGTGTTGATCCTCCGACTTTGTTCTTTTATCAATTTTGATAACGCATACAGACAATCACCACAATCGAGATATAGAACATTTTAAACACACCCCATATTGTCCCGTGGGTCTCTGTGGTCAGCCCCTCCCCTGTCCCATGCTTCTGGAAACCACCCATCTGTCATCTGTCTCTACAGTTTTGCCTTTTCCAGAACGTCATTTAAATGGAATCATACAGCACGTGGCCTTCCTTCACGTAGCATTTGAGATTCATACCGTTGTTGTGTGCATCAGTACTTCCTTCCTTTTGCTGCTGAGTCCTAGTCCACTGGATAGGTTAGCATAGTCTGCTTATCCTTTCACCAGCCGAAGGATATTTAGGTTGTTTCCAAGTATAGGTGACTATGAAAACGTTGCGAGAATGTTTGCATACAGGATTTTGTGTAAACATTTATTTCCATTTCATTTGGTAAATGCCTAGGAGTGGGGCTGCTGAATCATATGATAAGTGTATATTGAACTTTATAAGACACTTCCAAAATGCTTTCCAAAGTGGCTGTACCATTTTGCATTCCCACTTGCAATGTATGAGTGTTCTGCTTGCTTCATATCCTTGCCGACATATGGTTCTGTCAGTTCAAAAAAAGAAAGCCTGTCTAACAGGTGGGTAGTGGTGTCTCATTGTGGTTTCAGTTAATGACTAATGATACTGAACTTCTGTTTGGGTGCTAATTTGCCATTCACATATTTTCTTTGGTGAAGTGTCTGTTCAAATCTTTTGCCCACTTTTTACTGAGTTGCTTGTTTCTTATTATTGCGTTTTAAGCATTCTTTACATATCCTGGATATAAGTCCAGACATCAGATCTATATTTTGCATGTATTCTCTCTCAGTTTGTGGCTTGCCTTTACATTCTCTCGTCAGTGTCCATTGAAGGTAAGTGTTAAATTTTGACCAAGTCAAATTTATCAACTTTTTTCATCATGGGTTATGCTTTTGGTATCATATCTAAAATACCTTTGCTTAACCCAAGATTGCAGAGATTTTCTGCCATGTTTTCTTCTAGAAGTTTTAGAATTTTAGGTTTTATCTTTAGGTCTATGATCCATTTTGAGCTGATTATTGTAGATGATGTGGTAAATGGATCAAGGTTCATTATTTTACACACGGATGTCCAATAATTATTCCAGCACCATTGAATTGCTTTTGCATCTTTGTGAAAAAATAAGTTGGCCATATTTGTGTGGGTCTATTTCTTGACTCTCTATTCTGTTCTATTGATCTATATGTTTATCTCTTCACCAATACCACACAGTCTTGATTACTGTAGCTTTATAGTAAGTCTTGAAATCAGGTAGCATGAGTTCTCCAACTTTGTCCATCTCTTTAAAAATTATTCTTGCTATTCTAGTTCTTATGCCTTTCTATATAAATTTTAGAATCAGGTTGTCGATTTCTACAAAAATATCCTACTGGGAGTTTTATTGGAATTGCATTGAATTTATACTTGGGAAGAATTGACAGCTTAACAATATTGAGTCTTTCAGTCCATGAACTCAGTATATGTTTCCATTTATTCAGGTTACCCTAGATTTCCTTCATCAGTATTTATAGTTTTCATCATACAGATCTTGCACTTTTTTTCCTAAATGTTTCATGGCTTTTGGAGCTATTGTAAAATGCTTGTAAGTTTTGAAATTGGGAAGTAAGTGTAAATCGTCCAAGTTTACTCTTTCTCAAAGTTGTTTTGGCTATTCTAGAGCCTTTGCTTTTTCATGTACATTTTAGTATCAGTTTTCTGAAAAAAGTCTTCTGGGATTTTGATAGGAAAGGTGTTGGGTCTGTAGACCAATTTGGAGAGAACTGCATCTTAATAAGATTGAGTTTTCTGATCCACAAACATGAAATTTCTCTCTATTTATACACTTTACAACTTTTGTCAGCAGTGTTTTGTAGTTTTCAGTGGTACAAGTCTCGCACTTCTTTTGTTAAATTTATTCCTAAGTATTTTATTCTTTTTGAAGCTACTGTGAATGGAACTGTCTTAATTTCATTTCTGATTATTCATTGCTAGCATATAGAATACAATTGATTTTTGTATGTTGATCTTCTGTTTCTTCTTGAGTGAACTTTGGTAGCTTGTGCTTTTCAAGGAATTTGTCCAATTTATCTAAGTGGTTGAACTTATTGGCATAAAATTGTTCATAATATTCCCTTTTTATCATCTTAATGTCTGCAGTATCTATGGTGCTGTCACTCCTTCAATTCTTGATATTGATAAGTTATGTCTTTTCTGTTTCTTGATCAGTATGGCTAAGGGTTTATTAAATTTATTGATCTTTCTAAAGTACCAACTTTGGGTTTTATTGATTTTTCCCTACTGCTTTTCTGTTTTCAGTTTTATTGATCTGCACTTATCTTTAGTATTTCCTTCCTTCTGCTTGCCTTGGGTTTATTTTTATTATTTTCTAGTTTCTTAAGGTGCAAGCTTGGGCCACAATTTGAGACTTCTCTTATTTTCTGACATAAGCATTTAATAGTGTAGATTTTCCTCTAAACACTGTTTTATCTATGCCCCACAAATTTTGATATGTCAACTTTTCTTTTTTATTAAATTTCAAATATTTCTTAATTTCCATTATACTTTACTTCTTGATTCACGGATTATTTAGAACTGTGTTGTTTAATTTCCAATTATTTGGAAATTTTCCAAATATCTTTGTGCTATTGATTTCTAGTTTAATTCCATCATGCTCACAGAACATACTTTGTGTCATTTCAATTCAATAAAGCTTGTTTTATGGCCCAGAATATCTTGTTGAATGGTCCATGTGTACTTGAAGGGAATGTGTATCCTGTTGTTGTTGAACAGAATGTTCTATAAATGTCAATTAGATCAACTTGACTGATAGTCTTGTACACCCTTACTGATTATCTGTCTACTGTTCTTTCCATTACTGAGAGAGAACTTGTAAAGTCTCCAAGTGCGCTTGTGGATTTGTCTATTTCTCCTTTCAGTTCCATTGATTTTTGCCTCATGCGTTTTGAAGATCTTCTATTAAGTACATACACATAATTAATATATAGTTCTGAATAGCGTTTTCTTGGTATATATTTTTTATTTCTTCTACTTTTAACCTATCTATGTCTTTATATTTAAAGTGGGTTCCTTGTAGACAGCATGTATTCTATAGAGACTATATGAAGTTGGGTGTTGCTTTTTTTGAATCCAATCTGTCAATCTCTGTCTCTTAATGTATGTGTTTAGACCATTTACATTTAATGTCATTATTGATGTGGATAGATTAAAGTATAAGATCTTACTAGTGGGAGTTATTCTTGGTGTTGTGTTTTCTTTCCAGTACACTCAAATCTTCTGCAAATTCTCAGAATGGTCTCTGCTGAGCTATAGTAAAAAAGGGGAGGGGCTTAATCCATTCCTGGAGAGTGATACCGCCAGTGGGGTCTCCAGTAGAGGCCAGCAGTGCCCAGCTCATTGCACTCTCACCTGGGTCTCGAGCCGCAGAAGCAGCAATATGGCAGAATGACAAGGTGGCAAGTTATTCCACAAAACCCTTGATGAGTATTATCTCATTAATATGGTGGATATAATTATTACACCTCCAGTGTACTGATGAGAAAAATGAAGCTCAGGGAGAACTGACCTTACCAAGATTATGCAGAGGCAGAGCCAAGATGTGAGCCCAAGTTTATTTGAATCCTGAGTTTAAAATCTTAATCACCATGTGAAAAGGTTGTAAATAAATGCTTTGCAGGCATACAGTATTGATCTCAATCCAAATTGTTATCAATATATAAGTTGAAGGATATAATGAAGTTTTCAACCTTGTGAGAGTCTGTCCCTTCAAGGTAAGACAATAAGAATTTGTTATTATTTTGTTTGCCTTCATTAGAAATCCAGTAATTTGTGGGAGACAAGGAAACACAATAGAGTTGAAGCCTATCAACTTGTACCGATGAATTGACCAAGGGACACACCTGCTAATTTGCCCATTTCTTGGGTTTGTAGAGAAGCAGGGTACAGATGAGTGCTTCAGTGGAGAAAAGCTCTCTAAATGAAGATAGCTAGTGGTGAAGCAGAATGATTCTGACATCTGCTAACTGGATAAGTACACCGGCTCCACCAGCTCATTGCTGTGTTCTCGTTCTGCCCTGTGGAATTCCCTTTTAGCCAATCCTTGATCAAATAATGAACCCATTGCAGAAATAAATTATGGGGAAGCACGTCCATTGCTACCTCTCTAACTCAGAAGAATCAGGCTTTTTTCTTCTGTTCTCTGCTGTTTCCTGTCACGCATAATATAGCAAATTAATTAGTGAATCTGGCGGCATTTTGCTAATACAATTTCGCTCTCTTGCTTGAGGTGAATTATGTTCATGCTTCAGTCACTTGAATATTACTCTTCCATGTTTGACGGAATTATGTTATCAGGTGATGATTATATTGCACACTATCTGATTCTAATTAAACCAGAAAATAGCGACATTGTAAAAGAGGAGACTGTTTCACAGCCCACAGTCCCCACCCTCTGGCTGCTACATCCTCTTGTGAAAGCATTCCGAGCTGTGCTTGGGCTGTTTTCTGACGCTTACATCGTCTTACTCTTCTCCAGACATAATGCCTTCTTGGGCCTGCTTCATCTAATATGTAATTTGTGTAAATTGAGTCTTGCAAAGGCATAATGTTTACACTTGCCTTTTTTTATCAGAAGCAGGATGCTCAGTAACTACTGTGATTATTTCAGATGGTATCAAAGAAGAAAATGTGTTGTTTTGTCGAAACCACTCACATAACTTGAAAAAAAATTCCCTTGTCCAAGAGAAGAGAAACTAAAATTTTAGAGGCGAAGGGAGAACGGGGCTGTGGAGATGAAGGAGGGAAGCGATGTAATGTAGGGGCTAAGATACAGGCTTCGGGGGCCTCAAGAGCTGGATTTGAATTCTGGCTCTGCCTTCAACTGATTTTTCTTCTCTCTTCTCACCACAGTAATAAGTGCTCAGTGAAACTGAGGTCCAGAGAGGTTAATTAACTTGCCAAAGGTCTAATGATGGAGAAGTAAGAAAGCCAGAGCTGGGACCGCCGCTCCAGTTCCCTTCTTCCACACCGTATTAAATGCTGCACCCTCATTCTGCCAGGGTACAGAGCGAAGGAGGGCCCTGGAGACTCCAATTAGAGTAGGTCACTGGATATCAGACCCCTCTTTCTCATGAGGACTAAGATGTCCTTTTGAGTTAGCCTGTATTCACCCTCCATGAACCTTGGGGACATTAATGGCCGGGAGAGTTTTCTAAAGCCTTAGACAACTCCAAGGTGAAACAGGCACCATGCTGGACATGAAAAGCTCTTTAACGGATGGCTGAAAAAAAAATAGAGCACACGACTTTCAACCTAGAAAGCCCCAGTGCAAGGTAGAGTCCAGCGTGGTCTGCAGCCTTTGGTCTTTTGTCCTGTTCAACAGGTGGTAAAGCTGGGAGAACTCATTGCTGAATGGGACTCACTCCTGTTGGGATAATACTCCTCAGGCCACAGGTCTGCTCATTTTCCAGAGTGGTTTTCGTTGGGAGAAACAGACTCAGACTTTGCAGTAACAAATTGTGTAATTCAGATTGAGCTCGGCTGGCTTTTCCCACTGGTTTTTATCTTCCTCAGTGGAGGCCACTTGGCCTCAACTGCCTTGTTAGACATTATTCCTGGCCCATACGCACAATTGAAAGCCTGGCTTTGCCCGGTGGGGAAGACTGACTTCACAGTACCTTCTGGGCTGCTGGAAGAAAAGAGCTGTTTCTTCTAGCTGCTTGGAGGACCCAGAAAGCGGAAGAGAAACTGTGTTTTTCTTTCCAGAATTTCTGCTGTGGGAAGAGGCAAGGCCAATCAAGACATATTTACTGAACGCCTGTTCCAGTCCAGGTCATATTCTGGGTGCCGGGGAGAGATCAGTGAACAAAATGGGCAAACGTCTCTGCCTTGGGGGAATCAGGAACAGGCATTTAATATGGTGTGCCAGAAAGAGCGTTGGAATCGGGGTCCCAGTCCTGATTTTTTAACTACTTTATGTTGTAGTGGGGAGAAAGACATTAAGCCAAATAAAAAAGGAAGGTATATAGTACATTGGAAGGTGGTCAATGGAGAAAATTAAGCAAGGGAGGCACATAAGGAAAGCAGAGAGGGGATGGAGGAGGTTATGATTTTGTTTAATTTTAACATTTTTTATTGAAGTAAAATTGACAAGTGAAATTGTAAAATATTTAAAGTGTACAATGTGAAGATTTGATATACACGCACGTTGTGAAAGGATTCTCCCCATCGAGCTATTTAACACCACCCACCACCTCACATATTTACCTTTTTTTTTGATGAGAACATTTTTGTACTCTCTTAGCAAATTTCAGATACACGACACAGTGTTATCAACTATAGTCACTGTAGTATACATTGGCTCCTCAGACCGTATTCCTCTTATAACTGAAAGTTTGTACCCTGTTACCAGCCTCTCTTTATTTCTCCTACCCCCTAGACCCTGGCAACCACTTTTCTACTCTCTGTTTCTATGAATTTGACCTTTTTTGACCTTTATATCATATATAAATGATACCAGGCAGTATCTGTCTTTCTCTGTCTGGCTTATTTCACTTAACACAATGCCCTCCAGGTTTGTCCACGTTGTTGCAAAGGGTAGGACTGACTTCTTTTTTTAAGGCTGAGTAATATTCCATTGTGTGTGTATACCATGTTTTCTTTATCCATTTATCCACTGACAGATGCTTAGATTGTTTCTATACTTTGGCTATTGTGAATACGCAGCTAACACGGGAGTACAGCTATCTCTTCAAAATAATGGTTTTGCTTCCTTTGAATATACACCCAGAAGTGGGATTGCTGGATCATATGGTAGTTCTGTTTTAATTTCTTGAGGAACCGAGGAACTTTCAATTTTAAACAGGGGGTCAGGGAAGGTCTCTTGGAGAAGGGGACTTTTGAGCAAAGACTTGAAGAGGTGAGAGAGTGATCCATCTGTGGAAGGAACATTCCAGCAAGCAAAACCAGCAAGTGCAAAGTTCTTGAGGTGGATGTGTGCCTGGTGTGTTTGAGGAAGAGCGATGAGGCCAGTGAGGCTGGACCAGAGTGAACAAGAGGGAGAGGGGTGGGAAATGAGATCATCTTAAATGATGATAGTTTTGTTAACTGATGACTGCTAGAAAGAAGGAGGGAAGTGGTTACAGGTATTCAACTAGCAAGGACCTACTGGGTATATGACACCAGACAAGGTGTTCTGCTGGACGCAACGACATGGGTGGTGACTCTTCTTTTGAGGACAAATTTGTCTAGTTCAAGATTTACTATTAAATCACATGGAAATTTAAAGAACAGTGAAACCCAGATGTGATACATAGGGATTTCTGAAGGGAGAGAGAAAATTCTAGAACATTGGGTGGGGAAAAAAGCTCTAGAGACAGACTACCTGGATATGAATCACAGCTTCATTCACTTAGTGGGGTGATCTCCGGCCAGCCACTTCCTTCTCTGAGGCTCAGCTTTTACATCTACAAAAATTGAGTCCATAATGGAACCTACATCGCAGGGTCGTATGAGGACTTAAGACAGCACATGTAACATGGTTGGCAAGTGCCACCCATGCACAAAGTAAGCCCTCAGTAAATGTTACCTGACGTCATTATTATTATTAACTGGAGTGCTCAGAAAAGGCTTGTAACTGTGGAGTTAGTGAGGTACTAGCGAGAGGGAGGTTCTCAGTGTAAGAGGGAAAATGTGATTAAACATATCAGTATGCAGATGACCAAAGGCAGTGAGGATAATGGTCATATTTGACTGACTAGAGTCGTGGCAATAAAAATGACAACTTACAGAGCATTTGCACATGGGATCTCATTTAGAGCTCACTGCAGTCCTATAAGGTGGGTACTGGTCTTGCTCTCATTTTGCCACTGAGGAAGTGAAAGCTTAAAGAAGTGAGGTGATTTGCTAAAGGTCACGCAGCTGGTAAAAGGCAGACCTGGGGCCCAACAGAAGGGAATTTCCACTATACTGCCTATTGCCTAATTAACTTCTCTTAGATGGTGTTTGTAGGATTTGGATGAGGCTGAGACAGTTTTTTGTCCATAGGCATGTCATAAGAAAGAGAGGTCCGCTGGGTAAGAAATAAAGGGGTGATGGTTGTGCCTTTTTGAACAACGTAGTGCATTATGATCACTTATGCTCTTAGATTCTCCTAGAAACAGAGACTGGGTTCTTTCCTGCCTTGAGAAGGAAGATTTGACCACTGGGGTATGGCCGTCCCCTAAAGTATCTAAACAAGACACCTATTTCCATTTTCCTCCTCCTCAAACCTAGGCGACAGCAAGGCAGATTCACGGTGGTACTTCCCACATCAGGATAATGGATTTTTTCCTGATAAAGCTACCTTTCTGACTTAAGGACACAGAAAAAAAATTTATTTTTTAATTATTTTATTTTATTATTTTATTTTTATTTTTTTAAACTTTTTATTAAAATTATGATAGTTTACAACGTTGTGAAATTTCAGTTGTACATTATTGTTAGTCATGTTGTAGGTGCACCCCTTCACCCTTTGTGCCCTCCCCCCACCCCCTCTTTTCCCCTGGTAACCACCAATCAGTTCTCTTTGCCTATATGTTTAAATTCCTCATATGAGTGGAGTCATACAGAGTTCGTCTTTCTCTATCTGGCTTATTTCACTTAACATAATACCCTCAAGGTCGATCCATGTTGTTGTGAATGGGACGATTTTATCCTTTTTTATGGCTGAGCAGTATTCCATTGTATATATACATACCATATCTTCTTTATCCAATCATCAGTTGATGTGCACTTAGGTTGCTTCCAGGTCTTGGCTATTGTGAATAATGCTGCGATGAACACAGGGGTGCATGGGACTTTTGGAATTGCTGATTTCAGGTTCTTAGGATAGATACCCAGTAGTGGGATGGCTGGGTCATAAGGTATTTCTATTTTTAATTTTTTGAGAACTCTCCATACTGTTTTCCATAGTGGCTACACCAGTTTGCATTCCCACCAACAGTGTATTAGGGTTCCTTTTTCTCCACAACCTCTACAACATTTGTCACTTTTTGTTTTGGTTATTTTTGCCATTCTAACAGGTGTGAGGTGATATCTTAGTGTAGTTTTGATTTGCATTTCCCTGATGATTAGTGATGATGAGCATCTTTTCATGTGTCTATTGGCCATCCGTATATCTTCTTTGGAGAAATGTCTGTTCATGTCCCCTGCCCATTTTTTGATCGAGTTGTTTGATTTTTTGTTGTTGAGTTGTGTGAGTTCTTCATATATTATGGAGATTAACCCTTTGTCGGATAAATAACTTGTAAATATTTTTTCCCAACTAGTGGGTTGTTTTTTTGTTTCAATCCTGTTTTCCTTTGACTTGAAGAAGCTCTTTAGTCTGATGAAGTCCCATTTGTTTATTCTTTCTATTGTTTCCCTCATCTGAGGAGTTACGGTGTCCGAAAAGATTCTATGGACAACTAATCTTCGACAAAGGAGTTGAGGGCCTACAATGGAGAAGAGAAAGTCTCTTCAACAAATGGTGCTGGGAAAACTGGACAGCCACATGTAAAAGAATGAAAATTGACCATTCTTTTTCACCATTCACAAAAATAAACTCAAAATGGATCAAAGACCTAAAGATTAGACCTGAAGCAATGTCTTCTAGAAGAGAATATAGGCAGTACACTCTTTGACATCAGTTTCAAAAAAAAAAAAATTTTTTTTTTAACTGCAGCCCTTTTTTTGGGCACCTGAACTAACATCTGTTGCCAATCTTTTTTTCTTTCTTCCTGTTTTTCTCCCCAAAGCACCGCCCCCCACCCCCAGCCCATGCATAGTTGTATATTCTAGTTGTAGGTCCCTCTGGTTGTGCTGTGTGGGACACTACCTCAACATGGCTTGATGAGCAGTGCCGTGTCTGCACCCAGGATCGAACCACTGAAACTCTGGGCCTCGGAAGTGGAGCATGGGAACTTAACCACTCAGCCACGGGCTGACCCCCAGGACAGGAAAATTTTTATTCAGTGGGCAGCTGTACTGAGCCCAAGAACATCCTCAAAGGGAGGTAAAGCTGCTTGCGTACTCGAAGTGAGTGAGTGGCCTGAGCAATATGGCTCAGGGAACAGATGTTGAAAGTCAGGTTGTGACCTTCCAGAGCCCAGGGGTTAGAGCGACTTCACATTAACTTTTAAGGTGGATTATGTTGTCTTATATTCTGTTTTTAACTAACACTTTTCATATATGGAGACTCTCCCATGAATTCTTTTTTCCTATGATATTTTGAATTCCTGCCTCTTCAATGATTGAGTTCATTGAGCACTTGCTGGCTGATGAGCGCTGTCCTTAGTACTGAAGATGGAAACCAAGATAAGGTTTCGGGACTCCAGAAGCTTATACTTTAGAGAGCAGTACAGAACCGGGTGCATTTTTAGGTTCTTGTTATATACTTCAATTATTTTTTCTTTCCTTTTAAAGTTTTTTTCTTTTTAAATATTTTTCTTCAATTATTTTTTTAAGCGAAAAAGGCACATCATGAATTTTAAACAAGACACATTCAATTTTGTCATTACACTGTTGTTCAAAACAATGTGCTCAATCAGTGGATCAGAGCTTCCTTCAATGGTTCTGGGATAATGAAGAAAGTTGCTGAATATGTTACGTAAAACTTTAGGCATTAGGAATCTTGGACTCTTCCTGAATGTGGGATGTTTGAAATTCAGGATCAGGAGCTCCTGGACCATAGTCCAGGGAAAATATTGAGAAAGACAAAGGGAATGTACCAGTGTCTGGCTGAGTGATCTTGGGTAGCTCTCTGTGCCTCAGTTTCTTCATTTAGAAAATGATGGAGTTGGTCTGGATATTTATAACAAAGTCTCTTTCAGCTCTAAGATTCTGTGACTTTGGTCTAGAATCGAAATTACCGTGACAAGGGATTTTGATAGATATTGCCTAATTGCCAACCAAGGAAATCTTTTCTACAAATATACCCATCCTATTTTGATATTTCATTTTAGTTAAGTGAAAAATGATATGTCTTGTTTTTAAATTTTATTTCTTTAATTAATTAGGCAGGTTGGGAAGCTTTTCATATATATTAAATTTGAATAGTTATTCTTTTTCTTAAAAAAATTCTGTGATTTTGTGATCCAGATGAGACACTGTAGAGGGACCTTGGTGTTAAGTTATTGACTGATTTATGGGTGGTCTTATTACTAGTTTTTTCAGTGAGATAAATTCCACTATTGAAAAGGAAGAAAGTTGCATGGAGAGAAAAAACCTTAACTTTTCAGAAATGGCTTTAACTTATCAGAAGGGAATAAAAATATAACTCTTATACCAAACTATGGAAATAAATGGAAAATAAAACAATCTAGATGTAAAACAAAGCTGCAGCTACTTGTTATTTCTATACTAGGATGACTAATATGATCAAAAATGTGAATTGAAATTCACCAATGTCATTTACTGTAGTTATTTTCCTTTCAAAATTTTAATGCCAACTATTTTTTATGCTCTAGAGAGTAAGTATGTTTTCTTTATACATGTATTTGTAAATGAAAGTATCTTTTTGGGGGATAAGTTGTCCCTTTACTGAAAAAGTGGCTCCATTTATTATTACATAATAGGGATGTTTAAATACCACTGTTGACATCTGTTGATTGAAAATGCTTTTCTCTATTGCTGCTCGGTTAGTACACTTTGGGTTATCAAACTTATAATGCTACTTAAACATTTTTCAAAATTCACAAAATTCTTATTACAGCATTTATATCGTTGGTAACAACAATTTTCTCTTTACTCTTGGTTGAAAAGACTAAAAGTTTAGCTCCAAAGAGTGATTTTGGTTTTCTGGGCTCCTGGAAATCCTGAGTTTGGATCCAAATCTTGCCATTTACTGCTTCTGTGACCTTCAGCAAACTAATTAATATGAGCCTCAATTTCATCATCTGTAAATTGGAAATAATAATAAAATCTATCTCAGACGTTGTTGACAGAATTAGGTGAAATAATGCATGTAAAGTACTTAGATTATTACCTGGAAACTTATTGAAAATTATCAATTGAAATTATTTTTTCGATCCACTCCTGCTCTAGAAAGTTATTTCACAATACTAATATGATCATGATGATAATTAAAATAATGTCTTATTGTTATGAATCAGTGGCATTAGTCTAATGATACTCAAACTTGAGCTTGCATCAAAATTACTTGGAGAGCTTGTTCAAATAGAAATTTCTGGGACCCGTCCCAGAGTTTCTGATTCAGTAGGTGTCGGGGGGAAGGCCCGAGGATTTGCCTTTCTGACATTGCTGGGTGATGCTGATCCTGGTAGTCCAAGGACCACACTTGGAGAACCACTGTTCTAAGCATCTTACCAGCATCATCTTATTTGGTCCTTACCACAACATTCTGGGAGGCAGGCTGTCTCATGTCTTTAACAAGTGAGGCCATAGGCAAGTTTAATAGCTTCCCCAAGGTCGCACAGCTCTGAAATGGTAGAGTTAGGAGATAAAGGCTTGTTCTTAACCTCTCTCTACCTAAGATCACTAATGTGGAGCTCTAAACCACTGATGTCCTTTCTCCACCTTCTTCTTGTCCTCTCTCCCCCACCTTTCCCAACTCAAAGCCATTGTCAAGAATTATAATCACCCCCTTGCACACAATCTCAACTCCTCAGTCCCTTTCTTTTTATTTTTAAATTATTTTATTGAGGTCGTATTTGTTTATAACTGTGTAATGTCAGGTGTATATTATTATATAACAGTTTCTGTATAGACTGCATCTTGCTTACCCCCAATAGCCTAGTTTTAATCCATCACGATATCTAAGTGCCCCTTTACCCCTTTTGCCCTCCCTCCCATCCTTTCCCTTCTGGTAACCACTAATCTGTTCTCCTTATCCATGTGTTTATCTTCCACATATGAGTGAAATCATATGGTGTTTGTCTTTCTCTGTTTGGCTTATTTCAATTAACATAATGCCCTCAAGTTCCATCCATGTTGTTGCAAATGACATGATTTTGTCTTTTTTTTTTTTTATGGTTGCGTAGTATTCTGTTGTATATATATACCACATCTTCTTTATCCATTCACCAGTTGATGGGGAGTTGGGTTGCTTCCACATCTTGGCTATTGTGAATTATGCTGCAATGAACATAGGGGTGCATAAATCTCTTCCTATTGTTGATTTCAAGTTCTTTGGATAGATACCCAGTAGTGGGATAGCTGGATCATATGGGATTTCTATTTTTAATTTTTTGAGAAATCTCCATACTGTTTTCCACAGTGGCTGCATGAGTTTCCATTCCCATCAGCAGTATATGAGGGTTCCCATTTCTCCACATCCTCTCCAATATTTGTTATTTTTTGTCTTAATTATAGCCATTCTGATGGGTATAAGGTGATATCTCATTGTAGTTTTGATTTGCATTTCTCTAATAATGAGTGATGTTGACCATCTATTCATGTGCCTGTTGGCCATCTGTATATGTTCTTCGGAAAAATGTCATACCTTCTGCCCATTTTTTGATCAGGTTGTTTATTTTTTTGTTGTTGAGTTGTATGAGTTCTTTATATATTTTGGAAATTAACCCCTTGTCAGATATATGATTTTCAAACATTTCCCCAGTTGGTGGGTTGTCTTTTCATTTTGTTCATGGTTTCCCTTGCTTTGCAGAAGCGTTTTAGCCTGATGTAGTCCCATTTGTTTATTTTTTCTTTTGTTTCCCTTGCCTGAGTAGACACAGTATTTGAAAAGATACTGCTAAGACCAGTGTCAAAGAGTGTACTGCCTATGTTTTCTTCTAGGAGTTTTATGGTTTCAGGTTTTACATTCAAATCCTTAATCTATTTTGAGTTAATTTTTTGTGTATGGTATAAGATAATGGTCTACTTTCATTCTTTTTTTTTTTGTTTGTTTCTCTTTCTAATTTTTTTTTATTGAGTTATTGATAGGTTACAATCTTGTGAAATTTCAATTGTACATTAATGTTTGTCAGTCATGTTGTAGGTGCACCACTTCACCCTTTGTGCCCACCCCCCACCCCACCTTTCCCCTGGTATCCACTAAACTGTTCTTGGTCCATAGTTTTAAATTCCTCATATGAGTGGAGTCATACACAGATTATCTTTCTCTCGCTGGCTTATTTCACTTAACATAATTCTCTCAAGGTCCATCCATGTTATTGCAAATGGAATGATTTTGTTCTGTTTTGCAGCTGAGTAGTATTCCATTGTATATATGTACCACATCTTCTTTATCCATTCATCTGTTGATGGGCACTTAGGTTGCTTCCACGTCTTGGCTATTGTAAACAGTGCTGCAATAAACATTGGGGTGCACAGGACTTTTGGGATTGCTGACTTCAGGCTCTTTGGATAAATACCCAGTAGTGGGATGGCTGGATCGTATGGTAGTTCTATTTTTAGTTTTTTGAGGAATCTCCATACTGTTTTCCATAGTGGCTGCACCAGTTTGCATTCCCACCAGCAGTGTGTGAGGGTTCCTTTTTCTCCGCAACCTCTCCAACATTTGTTGCTATTAGTTTTAGATATTTTTGTCATTCTAACGGGTGTAAGGTGATATCTTAGTGTAGTTTTGATTTGCATTTCCCTGATGATCAGCGATGATGAGTATCTTTTCATGTGCCTATTGGCCATCAGTATATCTTCTTTGGAGAAATGTCTGTTCATGTCTCCGGCCCATTTTTTGATTGGGTTGTTTGATGTTTTGTGATTGAGTTGTGAGAGTTCTTTATATATTAAGGATATTAAGCCTTTGTCAGATATATGACTTGCAAATATTTTTTCCCAGTTAGTGGGTTGTTTTTTTGTTTCAATCCTGTTTTCATTTGCCTTGAAGAAGCTCTTTAATCTGATGAAGTCCCATTTGTTTATTCTTTCTATTGTTTCCCTTCTCTGAGAAGGCATGGTGTCCGAAAAGATCCTTTTAATACTGATGTCAAAGAGAGTACTGCCTACGTTTTCTTCCAGAAGCCTTATGGTTTCAGGTCTCACCTTTAGGTCTTTAATCCATTTTGAGTTTATTTTGGTGAATGGTGAAAAAGAATGGTCAATTTTCATTCTTTTACATGTGGCTTTCCAGTTTTCCCAGCACCATTTGTTGAAAAGACTTTCTTTTCTCCATTGTATGCCCTCAGCTCCTTTGTCAAAGATAAGCTGTCCATAGATGTGTGGTTTTATTTCTGGGCTTTCAATTCTGTTCCATTGATCTGTGCACCTGTTTTTGTACCAGTACCATGCTGTTTTGATTACTGTAGCTTTATAGTATGTTTTGAAGTCAGGGATTGTGATGCCTCCCGTTTTGTTCTTTTTTCTCAGGATTTGGAAAGCTTGATTTTTAATGGTAAGGATTTTTTTAAAAACCTCTATTCATAGGAGTTTATGAAGAGAAAACCTAAAGGGGTTTGGGACGGTCAGAACACCCTACAGGTTGCATTAATAAAAGCATAATGTTGTTCTCCTGGGTGCCGTCTTTCAGACCAAACCTAAAACACCATGATCCTTTCCAGGGTGCAAATGCCGGGAGCAGTGGCCACCCGAGCTCAGTCCAGAGAGGTGTGAGCACCACGGTCAAGCACAATTCTAGCCATGCTAAGCTGGAGTCCAAACACCAAGTTTAATTCTTTGCCTTTAAACCAACTCACAGCATATGTATTCTGGGCAACTGCTAAGGACTCCCCACCAATCCCAAACACAAATCTTCCAAATTCCATCAGCCAAAAGGCATTAAAGATTCCACCCAGAGCAAACACCACCGTATTCCAAACACTCGATCTATCAAAAAGCCACCAAAGAAACACAAAACTACATTGGGCCAAGAATACCAGGCATAGAGCAGCATGAATTTCGTGGTATTCACCTGCATATCCCGCTTAAACTGACTCTGAAGCGCAGCAGGATTATCATAGCAAAAATAGCTGCCGAAGCCCAGGAAGCACATCAGCAGCAGCACCAGCAGCCGGTGCGCCAGGCGGCCGGGGTCGCAGAGGGCCGGCAGCGCGCTGGGCGCGCCGGGGCCGCCCGCCAGCAGCGCCCGCGCCTCCTCCTCCTCCTCCTCCATCGAGCCGGCCGGGCACCGACGAGCGACAGCGGCCGGCCCAGGGCGGAGTGCGGTCACATGGCGGCGCGGCGCACGTGACGCCACGGGGGTCACGCGGGGCTACGCTCACGTGGGTGGCCGTGGGCACGTGGTGGGCGGGGCCCTCTACTTTCATTCTTTTGCGTGTGGCTATAGAGTTTTTCCAGCACCATTTATTGAAGAGACTTTCCTTTCTCCATTGTATGTTCTTGGCTCCTTTGTTGAAGATTAGCTGTGCCTGGACGTGTGGTTTTATTTCTGGGCTCTCAATTCTGTTCCATTGATCTGTGTGCCTGTTTTTGTGCCACTACCCTGCTGTCTTGATTACTATAGCTTTGTAGTATATTTTGTATGTTTTGAAGTCAGGGATTGTGATGCCTCCAGCTTTGTTCTTTTTTCTCAGGATTGCTTTGGCTATTTTGGTTCTTTTATTGTTCCATATGAATTTTAGGATTCTTTGCTCTATTTCCATGGAGAATGTCTTTGGGATCCTGATTGGGATTGCATTGAATCTGTAGATTGCTTTAGGTAACATGAACATTTTAACTATGTTTATTCTTCCGATCCGTGAGCATGGCATATCATTCTATTTCTTTATATCTTCTTCAGTTTCTTTCAATAATGTTTTACAGTTTTCAGTGTATAGGTCTTTCATTTCCTTGGTTAAATTGATTCCTAGATACTTTATTCTTTTTGTTGCGATTGTGAGTGGGATTGTATTCTTGACTTCTCTTTCCGCTAGTTCATTATTAGTGTATAGAAATGCAACTGATTTGGGAAGTTGATTTTGTACCCTGCAACTTTGCTCTAGTTTTTGATTGTTTCTAATAGTTTTCTGGTGGATTCTTCAGGGTTTTTAATATATAGAATCATGTCATCTGCAAACAGCGAGAGTTTTACTTCTTCCTTCCCAATTTGGATACTTTTTCTTGCCTAATTGCTCTCCTCAGTCCCGTTTTTGCATTGTGTGGTTGACAAAGTCATAACCCTGGTGAAATTCAACTTTCTACCTACTCTAGACCTGCCCGTGAGAAACTGAACGTGGCTGGAGTAATACACAAAACTGCATCGACCTTGCCAGGAACCTTAACTAGGTCCATAACACTGCCGGGCAACCACATTGTGCTTTCTTAGTCCATCGCTCTCCCATTTTCTATTTTTAAAAAATTTTATTTTATTGTGGTAAGAACATTTAATATGAGATCTACCCTCTTACCAAAATTTTAAGTGAACAATATAGTATTATTAACTATAGGCATAATGTTGTACGGCAGATTTCTAGAACTTATTTATCCTGCATAATTGAGACTTTATGCCTATTAATTAGCAACTCCCCATTTTCCCCTCCCCCCAGTCCCTGGTAACCACCATTTTACCTTCTGACTTCATGAGTTTGACTATTTTAGATACCTCGTATAAGAGGAATCATGCAGTATTTGTCCTTCTGTTATTGGCTTATTTCACTCAGCATAATGTCCTCAAAGTTCATCTATGTTATTGCATATTGAAGGACTTCATTCTTTTTTTAAAGGCTGAATAATATTCTACTGTATGCATACACCATATTTTCTTTATCCATTCATCCAAAGATGGACCTTCAGGTTGTTTCCACATCTTGGCTATTGTGAATAGCATTGCGAGGAACATTGGAATGCTAGTATCTTTTGAAATCTTGATTTCAATTCTTTTGGATAAATACTCAGCAGTGGGATTTCTGGGCTGTATGGTAGTTTTACTTTTCATTTTTTGAGGAATCTCCACACCGTTTTCCATAGCATTTCCCACTTTTTTTTTTTTTTGAGGAAGATTAGCCCTGAGCTAACATCTGCTGCCAATCCCCCTGTTTTTGCTGAGGAAGACTGGCCCTGAGCTAACATCCGTGCCCATCTTCCTCTAGTTTATATATGGGATGCCTGCCACAGAATGGCTTGCCAAGTGGTGCCATGTCCACATCCGGGATCCGAACCGATGAACCCTGGGCCACTGGAGCGGAACTTGTGAACTTAACCGCTGCGCCACAGGGCTGGCCCCTCCCACTTTCTTAAACAACTATTTTATACCCCTTCTTTCTTCTCAAACACTATCTCCTCTCCATTCTCACTCTTAACTGATGCCCATTCTTCTAACCTCATTAGGAAAAGTGAAGCAATCAGAAGTGAGCTCACACTGACTGCCACAATCTCATCTCCCTGTGTTCCTGCACCTGTGCTCATGCACTCTGACTTCCCACATATGCCCATAGATGAACTCTTTGTGCTCCCATCTACACACATTCCCTCCACTAATGCACTACATCCCATCTCCCTTTGACTATTTAAGTACATCACTCTGTTAATTCTTCCCTCTCCTCCTACATCATTATTTTCCCTCCTTTCTGGAAAATTCTTACCATTATGTAAACATACTATTATTTCTTCCATCATAAAAAACACCCTTTTGAGCTAAGCACATTAGAGAAATGACTGATTCTAGCGGCTGGGCAGGAAGTATACAAGATGAGCCGGGAGCATCTTGTGCCAGAATGTAGTAAAGTGCTAAAAAAGAGAAATAGAAAGAAAGAAACTACCTCACAATGATGGGAATATGTCAAAGGGATACAGGAGCCAACTGAAAGAGCTCCCAGTGGCCAAATCTGGAAGAATTTGAGCAAGGAAATAAAGTAGTATTGGGTTATAACTCAAATTATGAGATGAATATCCACGAGTCCTTAATGATATAAATTAATAACTGAATAAGTAAATAAATGAAGGAGAAGAGACAAATCTCCCATGAAGAATTCCAAATAATTTATGTAAATACTCTGCCCTTAAGGAGATGGAGAATAACTCCCATTCCTTAAATGTAGGCTGCACAAAGTGATTTTCTTCCAAGGAGCACAGTATGGAAAGGGAGGAAAAAAGTAACTTCATAATAGAGAAATGTGATAAACACATTGATAATACGTATCTCGATATCATGTGATGAGAATGACACTTTACCTCTTTGGTCTTCCTTCCAAAAGCACCCTACCTCAGTCTAATCATGAGAAAAGCAGCAGACGAATCCAAGTTGAGAGACATTCTGCAAAATACCCAGCCAATAATCCTCAAAACTGTCAAGGTCATAAAAAAACAAGGGAAGTCTGAGAAACCGTCACAGTTGAGAGGATCCTAAGGGACATGACCACTAAATGTAATGCAGTATCTTAGATGGGATTCTGGAATAAAAAAGGGACATTGGGGGGGCTGGCCCAGTGGCCGAGTGGTTAAGTTCGCGTGCTCCGCTGCAGGCGACCCAGTGTTTCGTTGGTTCAAATCCTGGGCGCGGACATGGCACTGCTCATCAAAACCACGCTGAGGCAGCGTCCCACATACCACAACTAGAAGGACCCACAACAAAGAATATACAACTATGTACTGGGGGCTTTGGGGAGAAAAAAGGAAATAAAATAAAATCTTTAAAAACAAAAAAAGGGACATTAGGGAAAAATTGAGGAAATCTGAATAAACTATAGACTTTAGTTAATGGTAATGTATCAATATTGGTTCATGAATTGTGACAACTATATCATACTGATGTGAAATATTAATAATAGGGAAACCAGGTGTGGGGTATCTGGAAACTCAGTACTATCTTCACAATAATTCTTAATCTAAAACTGTTCTAAAATTTAAAAAAAAACACACAAATTTGCTTTTTTCTTGACCCCACTTTCTCTACCAGCTACCACTTTATTTCTTTTCTTCTCTTTGCATCAAAACTCAAGACCTTTATATATTCCCTATTTTCAGTTCTTCTTCTTTCATTTAAAAAAATCTTACTCTAATCAGGCTTTAGTCTCCAGCACTCCACTGAAAACGCCTTTGTGAAATCACCAATGACCTCCATATTGACCTTCGTGTTGCTAGAGCCAACGGTCACTTGACCCATCAGCCATACTTGACATCGTTGATCTCACCCTTCTCTCTTGACTTCTAGGTTACTATGCTCCCCTGGTTTCCTCTTACTTTATTCACTTCTCTGTCTCAGTATCCTTGGCTGGTTCCAAAGCCCTTCACTGGGGGAAAGCCACCTCTGTTCTTAGTCCTCTTCCATTCTTTATATTGTCTACCTGGTGATGTCATCTAGCCTCATGGCTTTGGGTGTCATCTTTAGGCTGACAACTCTAACTTATTTCTCTAGTTGGACCTCTCTCCCGAATTCCAGAATTATATATCTAAACTTTACTTGAATCCAATAGACACTTCAAACTCAACATGTTCAAAACCAAACTTCTGACCTCTCTCCTCGCTCAGACCTACTCTAGCCTTCCCCATCCTTCCAAATGATCAAAAATCTCTCTTTCCTTTACCTCCCATGCCCAATCATGAAGGAAATCCTGTTGAGCTCTTCCTTCAAAACGTACGTAAAGTTGCACCATTTCTCCACCTCCATTGACCTCAGCCATATCATCTTTCACTTGGATTACTGCAATAAACTCCTAGCTGATTTTCTTGCTTCTACCCTCTCCCCAGTCTGTTCCTAACACAGCCAGTGACTGTTCAAATGTGAGATCATGTCATTCCTTTGCTCCACAACTGTAAGAGCCAAAGTCCTTAAAATGGCCCACAAGGCCCTCCGTGATCTGTCCCCACCACCTCCCTGGCTTCATCTCCTATTACTCTCCCTTCACTCACTCTGCTGCAGGCAATGTCAAGCCCTCTCCCATCTCAGGATCTTTGCATCAGTGGTTCCCTCCGACTGGAAGACTTCCTGTTTTCCTCTTCACTTACTCACCTCCTTCAATTCCTTCCTCTTTCCACATCATGACCTGCCTCCACTCCACATTCTTAGCATTCTTGATCCCCCTCACCCTGTTCTACCTTTTCTTTCTTCCATGGCATGCGTCACCTAACAAGCCATAAATTTACTTATTGTATGTGTTGGTTGTCTCCACTCCAAAAATGTGAACTCTGTGAAAGAAGAAACATTTTTCTCTTTTCTTCATTGACGTACCCAAGGTGACTTGAGCAGTGCCTGGCAAATTGTAGGTGCTCATTAAATGATTGGAAAGTAATGAATTTATTCATTGACTTTCCAAGATGCAGATGAAAGACGTTCTTTTAGAGCAAGGAGGTGATTCAAGAAGGGTCCTTAACTTCTCCATGCAGAACAAGGTACCCCCTTACAGGCCAGTAGATCAACCTATTGAGTGACTTCTAGAAAAGAGCTCATAATTTTTGGTATTTTCTACTTTTTTCTTTTTTTCAATCGTATAGTGTGATTTAAAGAGAATTAAAAAACTTCTTGTTCTTTTTCTCTTTCTCAACCTTGTCCATAGGTCGTGCTTGATATTCTAGTCACTTTGTTCCTCAGGTTATGGTGATGAAAGTCTTTGCTTAAATGTAAGCATTGTCCTGCCATACAATGACATACGGTACCCATGAAAAAAGGAGGCTGTGGATGGATGTTTGAGCCACAAAATATTATCAAGCAGGCTACAATACTATCTATCATACTTTTTTGGGGATAATTCCTCTTCCTGTACCCTTCCAAATAATAATAGGGTCATGAGAGATATACATTCAAGTGCTATAAGTGATTATTTCTGCCTTGATACGGCTATAGGTATGTTGTCTTTCCTTCTCTTTGATTTGTAGCAATGTGAACATGCATCGCTATGGAAATTTAAAGTTATGTACAACTCTAAAAAATAGCTCCATGCTAGCAGCTATTAACACCTCAGCATCAATTATTTTATTATATTCTTCAACCATCCACCTAACAAATGGGACACAGAATGAGTAAGTGTTGATGGGGAGGAGGGAAGGCATTGTCTACGAGCCAGGAGAGTAGGTGGGAGAAGGAAGAGAAGAAAGGTTGGGAAGCAGTACGCATCACAGTGAAGGAGGGCAGTCTGGTGAGATGGATGGATACTTATCCATGGTAACTCTCAGCTGCTTTCCAGCTCATTTGAGGGCCATCCTGAGTTGGACTAGTGTAATTCTTTTGTGTTCCTTTGTATCAGCAAATAAACGACACCGTTTCACTTCCCTACTCGTCCCTATGACCTCTTTCCATGCCAGGTTGAATAAACTTAAACCTCCTTGCTCTAGCCTGCAAGACCTCCATGATGCAGCCCCTCCTTACCTTTCCAAGTTCAACCTCATCTCTTGCTGATGCTGTCCTTGCTCATCATGCTCCAGCCACTCCTTACACACATCCTGCTCATTCCTCCTTCAAAGTCTTTTTCTTATGGTTTCCTCTACTTAAAATATTCTTCTCCTCATTCTTCACATACTTGCCTCCTTGTCATCATTCATATTAGCTCCTCAGAAAAACCTTCTTTGGTCCCTAAATCTTTAGTGCTCCCTTCTTGCCCCACTCTTGAACTCTTTGTAAAATCTGTCTCCTCGCATTTGTTACTGTCTGAGAGAATTTTGATTATTTTAAGATTTTTGCCTATCTAGTGTCTGTCTTCCCCTGGAACGGAAGCTCCATGAGAGCCAGAACTGCTGTTATCCCTGATGTTTAAGATAGCGCCCGGCGCCAACTAGCTAAGCAGTAAATTTTTGTTGTTGAATGACTCAACAACCCTAGGAAAGTGCTGTAAGCCCTTGTGAAAGGTAGCTCAATCAAAACTCACCTGTGCTGGAAGGAGACAGGAGAGTGGTGGTTTCCCTGTGTGTGCAGGTGGACGGCAGCGATGGGTGGAGGCTCAAGGGGGCGCTTCTGGGGACCTGGTGATGGTTGGTTCCTTGGCTTGTGCTCTGGTAGCACAAGTGTATTTCATTTATGACAATTCATTGAGCTCTACTCTTAAGATTCATGCAGTTTTCTGTATGCATGTTATACTTCAATAAAAAGTCCAAAAGGTACATATATACAATGGACTATTGTTCAGCCACGAGAAAAAAGGAAATCCTGCCATTTGTGACAACATGGATGAACCCTGAGGGCATTAGGCTAAGTGAGATAAGTCAGACCGAGAAAGAAAAATACTGTATCATCTCAGTTGTATGTGCCATCTAAAAAAGCTGAACTCATAAGAACAGAGTAGAATGGTGATCTCCAGAAGCTGGGGGGTGTGGGAACTGGGGAGGTGTTGCTTAAGGGTACAAACTTGCAACTGGTGGATCAATACGTTCCCGAGATCTAATGCACAGCATAGTCATTACAGTGAACAATACTGCATTACAGACGTCAGAGTTGCTAAGAGACTAGATCTTAAAGTGTTCTCCCCCAAAAAAGAAATAATAACTATGTGACATGATATTGCAATACATAAAGTAAGTCAACATGCTGTTTACCTTAAACCTGCAAAATGTTATATGTCAATTATATCTCAATTTAAAAAAGTGCTGGAAGGAAAAAAAAATGTCCAAAAGAAAAAAGTTAACTCATCGAGTTTAGGCTGAAGCAGGGACAAAAGACTTCTTAGTCTTTAAAATGGTTAAAGAGGTTCTCAACCACGAGAGATTTTATCGGCCCCCTCCCTCCCCACTGGAACATTTGGCAATGTCTGGAGACACTTTCGGTTGTCACATCTTGGGGGATGCTACTGGCATCTAGTGGGTAGAGGCCAGGGATGCTGCTAGACATCCTGCAATGCACAAATAGCCCCTCACAATAAAATTATCCAGCCCCAACGTCAATGGTTGGTGAGGTTGAGAACTCCTGTTGTAAAGGAACCTCTCTGGAAAACTTCAGGATCACTTGAACATTCATTTCATCCACCACAGCCTTTGCTGACACAGAGGGCCTTATTTACTTGATTCGGACAATGTTTCCTTTCCTGGGGTGGGGTGGGGTGGGGGGTGCGTCTGAGAGCAGGAGCGAATTTCATTTGCTCCCTCGTAAATCTCTGAAATGGAAAACAGGTCTCCATATTTCTGTCTCTCCTAGTCTTTGAAGCCCTCTGAAGTGGGCCCTGGCAGTTAGCTTACAACAAATTCCCCAGACGCAATTTAAATGTCATTTCAGAGCTGGGACGAGGGCATGAATATTTAAGATGTAAATTGTTTGGGTCGTGCCTGAATCTTTTATGGATTTTACTGGATGAGAAAAATGAGTCACTACTTTTTGATAAAGTTCGCTTTGCCTCCATATTATTAACAAACCCAGCCAAGTGAACCAGCCTGCAACTGCCAGGGAGAATAGGATGCTTGTTTGGGGGACGATATTAGATTCTGGTCCGTTCCCAGTGTGCCGTATTTATGGTTCAGAAACCAAAGAACATAGGAGGTCAGGGTGTCCTTGCTACCAAAAGCATTGTTACATACCAAATACACCTGGCGGGCGTTGGAGGGGGGTGGTGGTGGAGGGGTGGTGGAAGTGAAATGAAATAATCTAACCGTAGGTGGAGAATTAGGTACCTTGATAGTTGACTATATAGCAATATCGAAATTGCTGGACCCTGACTCCAGAGATGCGTCCTTTCCTGTCCTACAGTGAAAATGCCAGGGGATAGGTGTATATATCACAGGCAAAGAAAACAGGTACACATTAGGAAGAGAGAGAGAAAGAATTTAACGATTTTAAATTCCATGGACTCCAGAAAAAATATCTGTTCTAATATTTTCGGAAGCAATTACGCCTCCCACATCTCGTCCCCAGCCCCTACCCAGAAATTAATTTTAAATGTTAATACGAAGGCAACCTCTCTCTTCTCTGAATGCCGATTTTGATTTTGACAGGGTATCTAAAAGGCTGCTATTAAACAAATTTTCATTAACTAATAAGCTCGCTCTTGGGCAAAACATGAATTTTTTGTCATCTCGTGAAAATTGAAAAAAGCCGTAATTAGGAAGAAAATCACTAATTGTAAGGCACAAAATTTGTTTGCTAAGAATAGTCATTAAGGGGCGACGAAAGCATTAGCAACTTCAATATCGAAAACAACTATTAAAATGCAAGTGGAATTGAGGTATTTGCCCAGACATAATAATGGCTTTACATTTACAGGTCTATAATTGTGGTTTGATGTGACGTATTGTTGGTACTTTTTAAAGAACAATGTACAGTGGGACTAACTACTTAAAGTACCATGGCTTTTGGGTTCCAAATTACAGACTCAAGTTTTAATTTCTAGAGAACGTTCCTATAGGCAGAGTATAGGCAACTATACTGTCAATGCTGTTATTGCTTTAGGATTGTGATGAATTGGGCAAAACCAGGACAAAGAGTAATGTTTCTGTGGCCCAGACAGTTCACGATACCAGTTTTGTACGCAAAGTGCCTGGTGTCTGACATCAGCGTGACGTTTTCCCATCACCGCCTGGTATGTTTCCCTTCTTAAGAACAACTTTGATTGTTTTTGCTTCCTGACAAATTTACTCACTGGAGAAAATTTAGAAAATGCAGAAACTTGTGAGGAAGGAATTTTTAATTCTCCTCAATTCCATCAACCAGAGATAGCCTGTGTGAACATTTGGTATACTCTTTCTCCTTTTTATTGTATTTGAAACTGTTTGTTGAATCATAACAATCATGTGATAAAGTACAATTTTAAGTACCCCACTTGGAGTGAATGTTTACTTATACACGACCGTAACCACCTCCTAGATCAAGATAAATAATGTTTCCAGCAACCTCCCAGCTTCTCTTGTGCTTTTCCAGTCAATACTCACCTTCCTGCCTCCCCGGTCCCAGGGTACCATTATTCTGGCTCCTCTCACAATAGATCCCATGATTTTGAACTTAACATAAATGGAGTCATATGGAACACCTCCTGCAGGCCTAACTTCTTTTATTCGTTATATATGTGAGATTCATCTGTCTTGTTATAGTGCATAGCTATATTCTTTGCTATTGCTATGTGATATTTGGTTCTATCTTACACCACAATTCATTTGTCCATTGATGAACATTTGGGTTGTTTCCAGTGTTTAGCTATTATGAATAAAGAACAAACATTCTTGAAAATGTCTTTTGGTGGATAGGCACTCATTTCTCTTGGAGTCCAGTCCTTTTTTTTGTGTGCATGTAAGTGTAGATTTTATTTTATAGGAAAGTGAACTCACATTGTATCTATTTTTCTATCTCCATATCTATCTATATATCCTTATTAACCATAGGAGTCCCACGTCTCCTAGCAAACAGGCCTATCTTAGCATCCCTGACATGCTTAGATGTTGGCTGGGGGCAGCCTGAGGGAAGCAATGTGGCTGTACATGCTGGATAATTCTTTAGGTATATAATTTATTTCCTCTCTTATCAAGCCCTGTCTGTCTCCAGTCAGTTTATCCTGGGATCTTCAGGGAGAAGCTTCTACAGCATCTTTCAGCACAGGGAGCTCTTACTAGAAGGGCGGGCCACTTCTGCAATCCAGAGAGTCCAGGGGGCTTTGCAGAATCTGTGTCCTCCATGTTCTCAGAGACATCCATCTAGATGTCTCCATGCCATGTTTCAGGATCCCCACCAGGCCCCCTAACCTTCACGTAACAGAGCTACCTTGGCCGAGCACTCAAACATCTCTGGAGCTCTGCGACTCTCTAACAATTAGGTTGTCAGTCTGCTGCTCAGCTGTGTTTACTCTTCCCTTAAGTAGACAAAGGCCTTTTTGTCAGCTACCACGGGGTCTCTCTGGGTCTCACACTTTGCCATTAACTGTTTGTGAACAGCCTTCAAGCTCTCATTATTTCTCTGTGGGGCATCAGTGCGCCTTGCCATTAACCAGCCAACTCTGCTGACTTCGTAGGCATTGCCAGCCCCATATTTTCCAATTGCCTATATGACTACGCTTGCTACAGAGTTTCCTTCCACTGGGACATTTTCCCAGGTCACCATCAGTGAAATTTTTAGCACCCACCTTGTGACGGAGACTATCCCTGCTTACTTGCCAACCAGGAGGGTATTTTCTTCATCCTCTGCACAGTCGATGAGCCAGTCTCAAGTCCTCATCTTATTGCCTGTGTTCTCAGTCCACTTCTGGCCTCACTTGTGTTAGTTCCAGTCCTCTGAGAAGCAGAAACCAAGACAGGATCAAGGATTTTATTGGTGGAAATCTTGCAAAAGAAAAAGGTGAAGGAGCCAGAGAAGGCTAGGGGATCCTTCAGGCCACAATGCAAGTATGACCTCAAGGGAAAGAGAGGAGAGGTTGGGTGGATGTGTCCTAATGTCACGCAGTCTAAGGAAGGTTTGCAAGGCCGTCAGGGAGTTCTTGAGCCAATGTTGGCTGTAGTGGAGTCTCATGTCTCCCAGGATGGGCCTCTCTTGGTATCCTGCTGCTCTCAGACATTGGGTGGAAGCATCCCGTGGGGATGCAGGGCCTCCATGCAAATGCAGACATAGCTTTCCACCAGCAGCACTTGGGCTCCTGGTCAGTTATGCTCCCTTTAGCTGGAGGTATGTGAGGTGCATTCTCCTGGTCACCAAAAGTGGGGTTAGTGCAATGTCTGGAATAAAGTGTCCATAAGAGCTAGCTACAGTTACCAACCACATCCTTACATCCCTCAACATTTAAGGTGTTTTTGGATTTTAGTTTCACCAACAATGCTGCTTTGAGCATTGCTATAATTCATTGTTTCCTTAGAACAGATTTCTGGAATTGGGATTGTGGGGTGAAAGAGTGTCAACATTTGGCACTCTTAATTCAAGATTGCCATTTGCCCTTCTGAAAGGCAGGACCCAGCCACTCTCCCCTCTTTGGGTAAGAGGTGCCTGCTTCCTGGTACCCGAGTCAGATGCTTCTGTGCTCTGGGTATGTAAAAGGTCATGCTGCACAGCGGAGAGGACAAGCTGCGATTCGTGAGATGGGTTGGTAGGAGAGGGAGGAGCCAGAAGGATTAGTTTAGCATGGGGGGGGGGGGGTTTGGATATGGGCTTCCTTGACCAAAAGGGTTAGGTTGAGAGGGAGCACGGGTAATCTGGACTCAGCATTGGGAAGGCTGCTCCTCCCCTCCCCCTCATGCCATCTTCACATTAGGTGCTTGGTCCATGAAACAGTTGTCCTGTGTCTACACTTGACTGTTGGAGAAAGAGATACAGAGGTCAAGAGCTAGCACATTGGGTGGATGTCAGTGTGGAACAGTGGGAAGCCCCCTATATTTAGAGCCAGGTGGACCTGGGGTTGAATTCTAAACGTCTCTGAGTCCCCATCTGTAAAAGTAGCAGCAACTGGAAGTGGGTCTTCCTTCCTTCCTTCCTTCCTCCTCTCCTTCTCTCTTGCCCTCTCTCTCTCTCTCTCTCCTTCTCTCTTTCCCTTTCTCTCTCTCTCTCTCCCTCCCTCCCTCTCTCCCTTCCTTCCTTTCTTTTTGGCTGCCTGTTTTCTACTCCTCTTTCCTAACAAAACCCAATCTTCCTTTTGGAGAATTACCATCTCTCCACTATGATGTGGTCCTTGTGGGGCAGAAATCTACAAGCTCTGCCCTCTGACTTCAGAAACCCCTTCTGCAGATGCTTTCTCTCAACATTCTGGAGCAGACAAGCAGGCGTGTCACCTAAGATATGGAATTCTGAGCAGGGGGTTGCAGTCGTAAGATTCCACAGGTGCCAATTCAATCTAGTTGGGAGAGGGCAGTTAGGTAAAAATAATGAACGATTTCTTCTACCAGGAACATCTGTCTAAGTCCTAGTTCTTCAGTTTTCCCAGTGATGAACTCCATATTTTTTTTTGGTGAGGAAGATTGGCCCTGCGTTAACATCTGTTGCCAATCTTCCTCTTTTCTTGCTTCAGGAAGATTCACCTTGAGCTCATGTGTGTGCCAATCTTCCTCTATTTTGTATGTGGGTCACCACCACAGCATGGCTTGATGAGTAGAGTAGGTCCACACCTGGGATCTGAACCTGCAAACCTGGGCTGCCAAAGCAGAGCACACCAGACTAAACACTATGCCATGGGGCTGGCCCCTGATGAAATCCTTTTAATAAATTTCTTTTCTGCTTATGTCAGTTTCTGTTGCTTGCAACCAAAGACCCCCAGCTGATAAGCAGTTATGCCCTAAGGTTTTTGGTTTTGTGGGTGTTTTTTTAAACGAGAGTGTATGTTAGCTCCATTAGACTCTAGAAAGGCTGGGGTTGGGGTGGGGGGAAATCTTGATTTCTAGTTCTCTTCCTTTTCTTCCATCCTACAACTTCCACCTCCTTATTTTTGCTAGCAACAGTCCTGTTCCTCCAACAGCAATTTTTACTTACAAAATGCTTTATAAGCGTGGTATAATTATCTATACTGATATGCTGTGCTGCAGAATTCCTTTGGAGAACAGACAATATGAATTGCACAGAGCTGGGAATTAACTTATCATCTGTTTTGAAGAGATGTGGGGGTGGGGGGTGGGGGGTGCTTTTCGATTGTGCCTCAAAAATTGATTCTAATTGCTGTTTTTATTGCTGGATTAGCTGATGCTGCCTTTACTTTGTTACCTTTTCTCAATTTCTTTTCTAAGTGACTTGGGAAGTGGCATATTAGACTCCACCCCGAATATATTTACTCAAACATTTAAAATATGTCTACATCCTCATGTAGCTGGGTGATTTAGGCAACACCTCAAACCCAGAGATTCCAGTTTTACTTAAAATATGAAGACTGAAGGATCCTCTGGCAAAAGTAATGCTTGGAAATCTGAATAATTGTCTTAAATACTGAACTTCTCGTTTTGTTCTGAACAGAAAGATTCCTCCATAACCCAGCGGTTAGAGGACCTGGCCTTGAAGTCAGGCAGAGCTTGGTTTGAGTCCTAGTTGGTCCACTTACAAACTGTCAATGTAGGGAAATTGGTTTTCTCAATGGTAAGATGGAATAATGATGCTCTTAGCCTAGGCTCATCCTACTCCATTCTTCAAAATTCAGAAAAAGTCTGGGGATGCTTTCCCCAACACGACACTCCCGCACTCAGTCTAGGTCAGATTCCCTGGGATACACGTTCACGGAACTGTGTTCCTTCTCTCAGAGACCCAATCGCAGTTTGCCTGGGTACACATTCTTCTTAGATTATTTGCTTACGTCTGCCCCAAACCCTACCCTGTGCTAGACTAAGCTCCATGAGGTTAGGGCCAACCATGTCCATCTACTTCACCCGGCTCCTGGCGGGCACTCCATCAATATCGAACGAATGAATAAATGAAGGAAGGATTTCCCGTAGAGGATTGACTGAGATCATATAGGACAACCAGTGTCTGGCACCTAGTAAGAACTGACTAAATGTGACCTCCCACAAAGGAAAACACCAAAAAAATCCCCAAAACAAAACTCCTTAAAACCAAACCACATATCGTACAAGAAATGAAATATTTATGTGTCGTTGTCATCATCAAATGCTGAGTTTTCAGGCTAAGTGATGCTCCTGGAAGAAACGACCATTGATTTCAGTTATTTAAAGCAACAAAGGTTTATTTCTGGCTCATGTGAGATTTTCAATGAGAGTCAGGCTCAGGGCGGCTCGTGTCTCCCACAAGAGGACAGGAGAGTCTTGAAGGGCCTTACATCAGCAGTTAAGTACATCAACCTGGAAATGATACGCTTACAGCCCATTGGTCAGAATTAGTCACATGACCCCTCTGTGTTAGCTCAGCTGCCATAACGAAATACCATAGACTGAGTGCCTTAAACAACAGAAAATTATTATTTTTTAACAACCCGGAAAGCACAGGCGACATCCAATCAGAATGAAAGGTTGAGGAGACCCCTGGCTGTGCCAGCTGTGAATATTTTAGTTTCTAATTCGTAGGGATTAAGAGGAAGGGGAGCAGAGTGGTAGGAGTGGTCTTGGGAGCTCAGGGAAGTAACTCCAACCAGCAGGAGAATTATTTCAATATTTTAACAACTCACGTATCAGTACAGAGGCGTTCTGGTTAATTGTCCGTCCTGGGTGGAGCTGGGCCTTGACTGAGCATGACTGTCCCAGAGCCTGGTTTGAAACATTTGCTAAAGAGCCACATTTTACAGGCAAGAGACTGAGAGTCAGAGAAGGCAAGAGGCTTGCATCAGGTCACACAGCGGATGGGTGAGAGCACTCGACTCCTGCCTTCTAGGTCTGGGTGTAAATCGAGCTCCCTCTTCCTGCATCTCTCTCTGCCTGTTGAGAAGCAGCAGCCCAGCTCCTGGGGAAAAGCGAGCTGTGAGTTCCCAGCAGGACCCCAATGCAGTGGGGGCTGTCTCCGCCTCTGCTAACAGGGCTGCTGGACAGACCCAAGGCATTCAAGCGTCGGAGGGCTTGATGGCCTGTCAAACTCTTGCGCCATCCATCCTGACAATGATGGCAGAGGGAAGGTGGCCCGTCCTGGGAACGACCGGCCTGGGGTCTGAGCCTTGCAGCAGCCCAGATCTACAAGTTGTCTTTCCCTCATTCAGCACTTTTTGGGCCCGGATACCAGGTGGCTGAGTCAGTCCTGGGTGTGGGGTGAGACCCCGAGGTGTGGGGATTTGCCAGACCAGTGTGCATTTGTCGACTTTCCTGATCTGAGAGTGAGACAGGCAAATAGAGAGAGAAACCAAGAAACAACAAGAAAGAGACACAGAGCTGTAGAGAGAACTGAGCGACAGAGCTAGCAGTGAAAGACAGAGGAAAACAGGGATACACAGAGTTCAAGAGGGACAGAGAGAAGGAGGAACAGGAAAGCACCAGCAAGAAAGACAACAGAGGGAAACAGAGCAAGAGGAATAGAGACAGGGAGAGGACAATAGAGATGAGGAGAGAGAGTGAGTGTGACACAGAGAGACAGAGAAACAGCGTGGAAGAGAGACCAAGAGAGAAAAGAGCGTGGCAGACTCAGGACAGGCTGACTGCTGGGTGTGCCATCACATACAGTGACACAGGGGTGACAGTGGCGTGCTGATGACATGTTTCTCCACGTTTATGTACTGAGGGCCAGTGAAGAAGGAGGAAAAATTAGGGGAAAGACAATTGGGGTGTGGTGGTGGGGAGAGGGACTCTTCTAGTATTTGTGGCTCTGTCAGTTACAGTGACCCGGGCAGAAATACAGCCTTGGACCCCCGCAGAGGCACATTTGTTCCCACCACCCCGCCACTCTGCCAGACGGCCATCCCCACCAGGTCATTGCCTGTGAGCCTTATTTATTGCTCCAAAATCTGGGGCCACAAGAAGTCCCCGCCGGGAAGCTAAGGCGGAAGCTTCCATCTAAATCCGGGCTTGGCCTCCAGCCACCGCAGCTGAAGTGGAGGAGCAGTGGGAGCAGAGACCTCGATCTGAACCACAGCAGCTTTTTAACACGTGCAGGGCAGTGTCTTTTCTGAAAGTGGCAGGGAGATTCCTTCGTGCTTCCTAGGGATGTACGTCTTGGCGTACTCCTTCCTGCTAGAGAAAGCCTTTAAAAAACCCGTGCAAATTTCCTGATTCAACTCCGGCTATTTCAACCAGAGGTAAAGCACTCAGGAATAAAGTAGCCCCCAATTGTTAAGGACTTACAGTGTGAAGAATGCTGCAAGGCCCACGTCCTTCGATCCTTGCGTAATTTGTGAGGAAGGCACATAATTTCTCATTTTACATGTGAGCCAACTGAGGCTCAGGGAGGGGAAGGAACCTGCCCAGGATCCCATCTCTGTACCTGCCGGAGCCCGAGCTGCCCGGCTGTGTTTCCCAGAGACTGGGCCATCCTGCCCGCCCCACCCCATTACACAGATGGAAACACCGAGGCTCATCAGGTCCTATAACCCGCCCAAAGGCCCGTTAATAGAAAGCTGGAGACTGAGGATGTGCCCTTGGGTCTGTTCATCTTCGGGAGTCTCTGCTCTTACCTCCTGTGCACAGGGTTGGGGCCTTTCAGAAACAGAGACTCCTCCCAGATGTTGTGCCTCATGAAGTCAGGAAACCAGAAGTCCTGATAGAATTGTATGTACACTTAAAAATAGGTAGGAGGGTAAATTTTATGTATGGGTATCTTACCATAATTAAACACATTTTTTTAAAGGGAAACAAAAAGCTCCAAGAGTCACCCTCTTGGGAGTGGAGAATGCACCCTTATCGAGTCGTGCTATTTTTATGATGGAGCGTCTCCGACTCGCTCCACTAACCTCCCTTTTCCCCCATCTCTTGGCTTCTGCATCTTCACAGCTTCTATTGCCTTGTGTTTCTGCTGCCACATGGCCTTGTGCTTCCTGCATCCTCTGTGTGCTTCCTGCTTCTACCCCATTTCCTCTCTTCTCTCTCCCTGTCCATCCATCTATCTATCTATCTATCTATCTACCTGTCCGTCCATCCATCCATCCATCTACCTATCTATCTCCCTATCTCTATCTCTATTTCAAGTCAACCTTCCTAAGACAGAAGATCAGATTGGACGACATCTTAGGGCTGGTTCCTTGGAAACAGGCTCTCAGATGGAGACTTGCCTGCCAGAATTCTGGGGAGGGCTTTTAGGATTAGCACTATGAGGAGTGAAGACGGTAGGACTGGGCAGACGAGATGCAGAAGTGCGATGCAATCTTCACAATGGCTTCAGAAGATCCCAGGGGCGCTTTGGAGCTCAGATGGGCATTCATGGTTGTTCCTTTCAGGCAAGCAGGTCAGGTCTGTATGCCCTGACATTGACCCATTCACTGGACGTGGGTTGCCCTTGGGGTGGGGGGCCATGACTTTGGGCAAGGTGGCTCTCTTCCACTGAGGGCGATTCCCAGACAGCAAGTCAGCTGTGATCCATTAGCTACCAGCACTCCCAGCAGCTGCAGGGTGAGAGCCTCCATCCTGAAGGGGAGGCCTGGGGGGTGCCCCACAGCAGCCTGTACTGATTAACCACTCTCCAGAATGCAACGGTCTCCCAGGGCCACCTCAGCTGCTCCTCGTCTCTCTGTTCCATCCTACAGAGGGCTAAATTTGCCCCAGGCCCTAATTCTCGGTCCAATCAGGTGTGACCAAGGCTTCAGTTCATGTGACATGGAGCATGGCGACCATGTGTAGGACTGGCCTGAGGCTTTGCTTAGAAGGGACCAGGGTCTTTGGACCCCCTGCACTGTTCAGCACAGCCTTAATGCCTCTCCAGCTTCTTAGGGTCCAGGAGAATTCCTGTATTCCAAGTTATTCTGACTATTTAAGACCTGTTGACTCAGCTGTTAAGAGCAGATATCAAAGAGACTCTGAAGCTGCTCTCCAAATGGCATAATCATTTCCTCTCTGCTCTACAAGCAATGCCCCTTGATGTCATCCGACCCCAAAGTACCAGCAATTGGACCCTGAGGAAGGGTCCTAAGAATGCAGCTAAATCCATATACAGCCACAGCCCCTCCTGAACAAGAGCAGTCTTTTTGCTGCCAGCTTTCAAAGGCCATTTGGAATTCCCTAATTCCTCTGGAGTTTCCTTGTGGACAATTTTTGTTTTTTTCTGCATCACCTGGATCTCTCTTTCCTCTCTAGCGATTCCTCTCCATGAAGTTAAAACACAGGTGGAGACACACATATGCTACCTGATACCAATATAGCACCGCCAGTCAAGCTGCAGTCTCTCTCTCCTGCAGCTAAAATGTGGCGGGGCTCCCATCCTCTCCTTCCTCCTAATTGATTTCCAAATTCAGCCTCCTGGGATGATGCCTTGGCTGGCTTTCCGAGTTCAGCCTCTCAACCTTAATTTAATGCTTCTCGGGTGGTAAGAACTTATGCTTCCCACCTACGAGTTGGCATCTGGCTGATTTTCTCATCCTGAGGAATTTAGTTTTATTAATGTCAAACCTTTGTATATTGCATTTGGGTTGTCAAAAATGATGCATGCTCGTCCTTCCCCCTAGTCCTGAAGAGAGAGACCCTTCACCTACTCCAGGACAGTGCTGGCACTTGGAGGGGTCCAGTAGTGGCCCATATCAAGATTATCAGCCACAGGATTTGCTCCGTTAAACCCAAGAGTCAAAGGACCCTGGCTGGGAATAGCTGGTGGGTGCTAGAAGCAGGTTGAGTGATTCAGAGTCTGCTCAGCTTTGCCCAGTCAGCCTGCTGTGAGGTCTTGGAGTGAAACTTTCCTGCCTTCTCCTTCCAAGATTGAGCCAGAGTCTATTCTTGGAGCAGATAACTTTTCAGCACTGAGTTGGCAAATGTTTCTGATTGGTTTTTCACACCTCCTTCCTGGACAGGCGACAATTTTTGTTATAATTAAAATTTAGACATAGGGTTATGATAACTCAAGTCGCCTCAGTAGGGCTGGCTCTTGGCAGAATAGTGACATGGTGAAGCACGTTTTCTCTTCTATTTCCAGAACTCTAGTCTTTTTAACCGACATTGATTATTCACTAGGAGTAACCCAAATTGCTTTAGGTAAGCCAAATGTCCCAGGCCTCACCAGCTTGTTGGTACAAATAAAGTCACTTTAAGATGAATGTCCAAGTGACGCAGACTCATAGCTTTTGCTTCCCTCGCTGGACCCTTATTGTTTCCAGGAGTCCTCCAGGGATGTCTCATGTGTATGAGAAACAATCCCCCTCAGGTTCTTCCATCCAAGTCTTTTCTTGAAATGTACCTCCCACAGATTATTTGAGGGCATCAGCGCTCCGCTGTAGTGCTGTTGAGGTCTTGCAAGACAAGTCTGATTCTCTGCCACTCTGCTGGGTGCACTGGACACCTTGGGTTCTTTCACAAGTGTACCCCAGTCCCTGCAGTGTGCTGCTATTGTGTCCCTCGGCTGCAGTGGGGAGAACATCCCTCTGCCCAGCCTTGCATGGTACTTGATCATGAGGCTCTTAAAACAGATCTGCTTGTGCCCAGAGCCTCTCAGACAGGTATCAGTTTCTCTTCTCCCATCTGGGCTCAAGCCATCAAGAGATAGACTAGTATCACTTCTCATGTCTCACAGCTCATGATGACTTTACTAGAAGGGTCATTTGACCTTTGGATCTTTCTCTCTTGTGCTCAAGACTTAGAAGACCCTGCCTGACTGTTAGAAAGGGGGGGAGGAGGCACGAGGAGAAGATGCACCGGGAACAGCTGCTAAAAAGCAGATTTAGTGACTCATCCTCGGTAACATCCGTCAATTAAGCGCTCCAAGCTGGTTTTCCAGTGATGTTGTATAAGCCACACATGGTGGAGGGAACGGGGTTAGTTCATGCCAGATGAACCACAGCAAAAATAATGACATCATGGACGATAATAAAATAATCAAGCGGCAACAGATGGAAAGGAAGAATTCCAGTTAAGCTGGGGAATCATTAGCTACAGAAATTGTTTTGGGTCTTAGCTGGTCCAACCAAACCGAATTTTACTAGCCAAAGAGTAACAAGAGTACTATCCTTTAGCCAGAAACACTAGCCAAGCAATCCTACTGTCCAGCAAAATAGTCCTTCCAGAAGCACGGGGGCAGGGCAGCGGTTTCAAAGCATTGCTCTCCACTCTGCATCCAAGAGTCTTGTTTGTTCATTGACGCCTAATAAATCAGATCCAGGCAATCAGATGAATTTTTCTTCCGCCTTTTAGTTTCCTTTGTTAATGGAACCTTTTAGAAGTCTGTTTATACGTTTTACTTGTACAAAATCACAATCCTTCACACAAAGGGAGCAGATGGTACTGAAAGCTGGAGACTGGGCCGGAACACGTCTCCCGTAACCGCCATCAACAGAGCCTTGTCTTGGATGTAAAGAACTCGAATCTAATTGTGGGCTTGGTTTTTCCAATTCTGTATAACTATGTGTTTCTTTGTCTGTGTTCTTCCCCCCTCAAATTTAATCCTTCTCCTTGAGCTCCTGTCAAATAAGAATCTGAGTCAGGTAACCGAGACTGAGTTTTGAGACTACAGTTTTCCTGGAATGGTGCCTCAAAGACTCTAAGGGTCTCTCCATCCACAGCTCTCTTCGAGGTGCCATGTTTGGTGTCACATGAACCCTCTACCTGACCACAGGTGGCTGGGCAGGGACTGGCACTGGAGCCAAAAGCAGCCAATGAGGTGGCCTCGTGTGAGAATCCTGCCTCTATATAGGATTATGACTAATTAGCCTAATTAGATGCTCTTTCTGAAAGATTTGAATATGAGACATACTTGGAGGGAGTGAGATGTAAGTTCACGCAAGTAGGAACCTTGTCTCTTTTCTTTATTGATTTATCACCATCGTCTATCATAGTGTATGGTATGGCTACCCAATGAATATTTGATAAATAAATGCATGGATCCTTTTGTAGAAGTTTTTTTTTTAAATAAATATACATCCAGCTCCCTACATTTTACTCTTTTCTCCTGACTCCAGGGAGCTAGGTCCTCTGTCCCTTTAATTATTATTTTAAATAGACTATTTTTTAGAGCAATTTTAGGTTCACAGCAAAATTGAATAGAAGGTACAGAGATTTCCCATATAGCCCCTGGCCCCCCACTGCCTCCTCTACTATTAAAATCCTGCACCAGAATGGTACAGTTGTTACAATTGATGAACTTACATTGGAGGACCATTATCACCCAAAGTATATAGTTTTCATCAGAGTTCACTCTGGGTGTTGTACATTCTACGGGTTTTGACAAATGTATAATGACATATCTGCCATTATAGTATCGTGCAGAGTAGTTGCACTGCCCTAAAAACCCTCTGTGCTCCACCCAGTCATCCTTCCTCCCCCTCTCCCAACTCCTGGCAACAACCGATCTTTTTACTCTCTAATTTTGCGTTTTCCGGAATGTCATATAGTTGGAATCACACGGTATATAGCCTTTACAGACTGGCTTCTGTCACTAGTAATATACATTTAAGGTTCTTCCATGTCCTTTCATGGCTTGATAGCTCATTTCTTGTTAGTGCTGAATAACACTCCATCGTCTGAATGTAGCACTGTTTATTTACCCACTCACATACTGAAGGACATCTTGGTTGCTTCCAATTTTTGTCAATGGTGAATAAAGCTGCTGTATAAACATCTGTGTGCAGATTTTTGTGTGGACATAAGTGTCCAGCTCCTTTGAGTAAACACCAAGGAGTGTGGTTGCTGGGTCATATGGTAAGAGTATGTTTAGTTTTGTAAGAAAATGCCAAGCTGTCTTCCAGGCGACCATCCCCTTTTGCATCCTCACCAGCAATGAGAGCTCCTGTTGCTCCACATCCTTGCCAGCATTTGGTGTTGTCATTGTTCTGGATTTTGGCCATTCTCATAGGTGTAAAGTGATAGCTCATTGTTTTAATCTGCAATTCCCTAAAGACATAGGATGCTGAACATCTTTTCAAATGCTATTTGCCATCTGTATATTTTTTTTGATGAGATGTCTGTTCAGGTCTTCAGCCTGTTTTTTATGCATGTTGTTTTCTTATTGTTGAGTTTTAAGAATTGTTTGTATATTTTGAATAACAGTCTTTTATCAGATATGTCTTTTACAAATATTTTCTCCCAGCCTGTGGCTTGTCTTCTCGTTCTCTTGACTCTTGCTCCTTTTGTGACTCTTTCTGTGACAGGTAGTATGATGTAGTGTTTAAGCATTCAGATTCTAGAGGCAGCTGCCTGAATTTAAGTCCTGATTTTGACACTTTTTCAGGCAATTGATTATTTCATTCTGACTCTCAATTTCTCCATCTGTGAAATGGAGATAATAACAGTGCCACCCTGTAGAAGTGTCCTGAGGAGTTAGAGCTGTCCTAGCATGTAGTTAGTAAGCACTGTGTAAGTGGTAGTGATTATGATCGAGAATTTTCTTTTTTTGCATAATTTGGACCCAGTCACTAATTTAGTCTTATCTTCTACTGTTCTCTCTTTCACTCACTTCATGCAAGCCGCATGGCCTCTACACCCACCTCAGGGTCTTTTTCCTTCTGTTTGCTCCCCCTGAAATGCTTTCCTCCCCACATACTCATGGCTTGCTCTGTCATCTCATTTTTCGGAGTTTTTGTCAGTCACAAGCAGAAGCAGTCTAAAGGCAACGGAGTTTCCTATTTTTGTAGAAATTAAACCCATTGATGCTAGGTGTCCGGGGGAGGGAGGCATTGGAGGAGCAGAGAGGTGGGGAAGAGAGATTCCCTGAGACTGGGTGGGAGAAGGATCTCCAGGTTCAGGGAGCAGTGGGGACTGAGGCTTGCTTTCTTAGACGGTTCCTGGGAGGTAGCAAGACCTCAAGGGAAGGCCGGTGAAGCTCCCAGGGAGACTGGGTGCCCTTAGCCTGACAAGGATCCTCAGTCCCCAACCGTGGTCTGTAAACCACAGATCCCCTATAACTGAAGGCGCCATGGAGACTGAAGCAGATGATAGCCTGGTGGTACCCGAGTGGGCCGAGGTTTGGCTCCCCACTCTCTATGCTCACTGCAACATAGAACTAGTTCCTCCGTATCAGCCTTGAGTAACAGAGGCTAAACTTCCTGCTAGTTCGCAGGGATGGGGGCTCAGAGCCAGAGGGGCATTGACTATATACGTCAATTAATAACTATAAAATATAGAAGGTGATGCTTCTTTCAATTCTCAGTTTGGACTTAAGAATTAGATGTAAAATAAATCTATTCCCAAGTTCATCCCTGCCCTTTGTAACTTGAGGGACGTCTTTCAACTCTACTCTTTCCTGAGTCTTTCCTCCTTTCCCAGCCCACTCTTTTAATCCTACAGTATTGGAAGTAAGTTCCGTTCTCAGACCACACTTTTTTTTCCTATGCAAACTTAAAAAAAAAAAGTGTTATATCAAGATGCAAATTCTCTATCTTTCATCTTTACCTAAAAATTACTTTGCAAAAACAAGTTACATGGTGTTCTTCCTTGCTAGGAAAAAGTGAGGAACAATACCATGTAACTTATTTTGGCATATTACCCTGAATGTAAGTTACAAATTATATCTCAAAGTACAGTGAAGTTAGAAAAAACACTTTGGAAACACTGTAGCGTGGATTTTTGTTGTCATTGTTTTTTGGCTTTTCTCCTCCCCAGAGCCCCAGTACATACTTGTATATTCTAGTTGCAAGTTTTGTTGCCATTGTTGGTGTTCATTTTTTCAGACCACGCTTTTGAATTGCTCACCTGCCTGAGACAAGACTGGTCACTGCATCATCAGATCACACTTGTTCAGAAAGTGATGGTCATTGCCGCTGACCGGCACAGATTTATGGTTCTTCCCTCTATTGGATACACGGTTGGAATACTTTTCCTGGTCTCTTGCGATTGAGTGCAACCTGCTAAGTCTTTCTGACCAGTGAGATGTGAGCGGAAGTGATGTTCGCCACTTCCGGTAGACAGCCATTAGACCGCAACCCTCCGGCGATCTTTCTCCCTCTCTGGCGTGGCCGCTGGCGCTATTCGAGATGGTAGCTGCTCTATCAGCCTGCCCTGAATTAATTGAGATCAGCAGAGCTTCCCCCGGCGAACTATGGGATGAATTTTGAGCAAGAAATAAACTTTTGTTGTTTTAAGTGAGTGAGATTTGGGCATATTTGTGATCACAGCCTCCACTAGCTTATCCTGACTGATACCCACGCCAAGCTCTCTAAAGACACTGTTGCCGAACCATTGAAACCAAAGGAAACATTCAAAATGTTGGAATGGGTGTGTCTTTTAAAAAAAAATTTTATTGAGGTCATATTGGCTTTAACACTGTAAATTTCAGGTGTACATTATTATACATCAGTTACTGTACAGAATGCGTGTTCACCACCAGTAGTCTAGTTTTTATCTGTTACCATACATATATGTCCCTTTCCCTCTTTTGCCCTCTCCTCATCCTCCTCCCTTCTGGTAACCACTAATCTGTTCTCTTTGTCCGTGTGTTTATTTATCTTCCACATATGAGTGAAATCATACAGTGTTTGTCTTTCTCTGTCCGGTTTATTTCGCTTAGCTTAATACCCTCAGAGTCCATCCATGTTGTCATAAATAGCCCGATTTTGTCTTTTTCATGGCTGAATAGCATTCCATTGTATATATGTATATCCCATCTTCTTTATCCATTCATCCTGTGATGGGCACTTGGGTTGCTTCTGTGTCTTGGCTATTGTGAATAAGGCTGCAAAGAATATAAGGGTGCATAGATCTCTTTGAATTGTTGATTCCAAGTTCTTTGGATAAATACCTGGTAGTGGGATAGCTGGGTCATATGGTGTTTCTATTTTTAATTTTTTGGGAAATCTCCATACTGTTTTCCATAGTGGCTGCACCAGAAAGTGGCATATCTTTACAGACAAAATATTTTGTCTCAGCAAACATGTCCAGAAGGAAGTGGATATTTCTATATTTAGAGCATGAAGCAAACACACTGTTTTGGAGTGTTCAGACAGATCAACATGCTCAAAATCACGTTCAAAATGTTCTACTTATTGCCTGATTGGAAACATTAACAAAGTATAAAAGTTGACAGCGTTTCTTTTTGTATGTCCCAGATACAGACACACATACAAATATATAAGTTTAGCGAAGAGTTGTTTGGTTGCAAGGAACAGAGATCATTTGATCAAATTCAGAGAAATTGAATTAATTATTCAAGATCTAACTATAACATGATAGAGGCCACACAGAGACCCAAATCTTTGCATTTTGGATCACCTGTTGTTCATTCGAGCCTTACAAAGTTTTGTAAAACCGTGGAGAGTGTTCTCAGATTCTTTCCCATCATCACAGTTGATAGAATTTTCACAGAACTCACGTATCAATTCCTTGTTGAATTTTCATTATTTACCATCATTTATTTTATCTCCTCATTCCTTGTGATTATATGTTTTATCCTCCTGGGAGATTTTTCTCCCAGTATTCTGGTATACTTTTGAGCATTTGGATTTCTGTTATGTAATTTCAGAATTTCTATAAAGGATGGATTTAGTTGTTCAGCTGGAAGGGAGGTTTGGACTGGAGGTACATTTCTACCGTGTTTTACTTAAGAATGAGAAAACGTCAGTTGTCCATATGAAGGGGTTGGGGAGTTACTGATGGAGATTTTGGGGGGAACAAAGCCATCCACACTCCAAAACCATCTGCTGGCACCAAGACTACTCGTGCTGGAGAATCTTTGCTCTGGAGGCAGTGCTTCCCCAGCTTTCTTCTGTCTGTTCCTTTGAGCAAGACTCTCACAAGCCCATTTTGTGATATTGTTGCAATTCATGGAGAGAGAATGGATTTGGTATCTGATAAGTTAATGGTGAGACTTTGGAAGTTGCTTAGCACCTTAGATGGGGAATAATGATATGACTTTATTGAGTTATGAAAATTATGCAAGATCATTTCTGGGAATGGCTCTCTTATGATGAGGGCCTAAGAAACACTTATTTCCCTTCTTTTCCTACAGTGAATGGGGGAGGAGCAGAGCCCAGTGTGCGAACTCTGAGGTCACACAGCTGGGTTCAGATCCTGAATTCTGCCTTTCGCCAGCTATGTGTAAACTGGTGACAATTGCTTCCCTTCTCCAAGCCTTCTTTGCGATGTCAACAGACAGAGGGTAACATGGGGTCTGACGTATTGTGGGGATTAAGTGAGATATTGAATATACAGTGTTGAGTATGTTGTAAACGCTCAGGAAATGGTAGTTTTTGTCAGCTTCATTATTAGATGCAAGTTTCTCTCTTCATATCCAGTCTTGTGTCTTCCAGGTCAGGCCCACAAACCCTGATCTGCAACCCTTGGAGCCCTATGTCTTTTGGAATTCAGAAGACCATGGAAATGAGAAAGATAAGGTAGTACATATGCCATACATTCCACAACATCCCGCCCCCAGTGGGGTCTGTGGCAGCACTTCATGATCAGCTCATTACTGCAGTTAAACATGTGAATGTTCATGCTAGGTGGGATGTGGGATAAATAAAGGACACAGCTACCCTCATGTCAGCTCAGGTCCAGTTTTGCTGCCAAATGTGTTTGTACCAAAGATAATGCCAAAAATTTTGGCTTCCAGAACTCTTTTTGCAGTTCAGGGACCCACGCCATCATCATAATTTCTCCCATTCTGTGTTTTTAAGCTATTCCTACTACCCATTTCTACTTGAAGTTGTGCTTCTCCTGCATTTCTGTGTTTGCATCTCAAGGCTTCCTTTGAAGTTGTAGCTTTCCTCCCTGGATGTCCTGTGTTTCAATTCCTCCTCTCCTCTCTTCCTCTATCTTGACTTCCTCCTGGATTTCTCCCCTATCTAGGATTCACACACCTCTGGCATAAAGCCCATTTTCATTTTCTTTGTTTTTTCCCCTCTGTTATATCCTCTGTAGGTTCTCATGCCCCTTGCCTCATCTGTGGATTTCAGACAGAGTCTCACTTCTGCAGTGAGGGCTTCCTGCCTCTCTTCTTGCGTGAGCATCACCTTCTAACTGTCCTTTTCCTTCTGCTCCTTTGCTCATTGCTAGTGGCCCTTGGCTCCCACCCCAACTACCATAACTTCATCTTTCTCCTTTAATTCCTTCCTCTCCTTCAGATAGCCCTCTTTGTTCCCTCTTTATTTTACAATGCCAATAATATCATTATGATAATTTATTGAGCTCTTACTGTGTACTAAGCACTTTCCATGGATCATTTAATTTCATCCTTACAACACACCATGAGATGGGGACTCTTTTAGGCCTCATATTTCAGATGATAAAATTCAGGCTGAGAGATAAAGCGACTTGCTCAAGTAGTCAAGTAGCAGAAATGCAATTCAAACCCTGTTGCCTTAAATCTTTGCATTTAATCCTTGTTGCATTAAACTAATCCCAAATCTCGTGATTTCAATCACTATGCCTATATTTCCTCCATTGCAGAGGATATTACCAACCCAGTTAGCTCATCTAGCTTTTCTTTCTAGTTTTTGTAGATTCTTAATATGACTCACCTCTGCTTACCTCCTTTTCAGAATGCCATTAAAATTGGGTGATTAGTCCAGATTTTCCCTTTTTTATGGTTGGATGCTTTCCATATCTTTTCCTGATCACACTGATTATTTCATAATCCCCACATACTTACTGTAGAATACAGGAGCAGTTTCAATTTCAATTTTTTTTTTTTTTTGCAGGGAAAGATTCACCCTGAGCTAGCATCTGTTGCCAAACTTCTTCTTCTCTTCTTTTTTTTCCCCACCCCTAAAGCCACAGTGCGTGGTTGTATATCCTAGTTGTAAGTCCTTCTAGTTCTTCTGTGTGAGCCACCACCAACAGCATGGCTACTGACAGATGGGTGGTGTGGTTCCATGACCAGGAACCGAACCTGGGCTGCCGAAGCGGCAAGAGCACCGAACTTTAACCACCAGGGTGTCAGGACTGGCTCCCAATTTTAAACAGTTTTGTTCCCACAAACCACTGAAGTGGCCTGGAAATAGATGCTGGCAGGCAGAAATAGCATCTGTTTCCTCTGTTGCCGTATGCCTGCCTCTGTAAACTCAGGGGTCTGGGGTGCTTCCATCTTGCAACTCCACCATCTCAAAGGTCCTTATTCCAGCCACTTGGATAGGAGAGACGATGTGGCATCTTCACCGACTATTAGGCACAAGAGTAGTCATTACCATCTTCATTTCTCAGATGAGGAGATAGGTTCATTGCCCAAGGTTTTCCAGGCTGCTAAGAGGTACATTCCAGGCTAACATCACAGCCTCTTCTTTTCACTGTATTTCTTGTAACTAGAGATATTTTATCTATATTAATACTTCCTGTCTTTGTTCATTTCTTCACAGTAAGTTGGTAGAATTTCCCTTCCTTTTTTTCTGATAATTCTGGCAAAAGTTCCAGGGAGAACTCTCGTTGGTTGTGCTTGGGCACATGTCCAGCCTCAAGCCAGTTTCTGTGGTCTGGACAATGCAGCGTTCTGATTGGTCAGGTCTGTGTCACGTGTCTAACTCAGTGGCGGCAATGGAACAGAGGGCACCTTCACTGCTACAATATGTAAGGGAACAGTGGGGAAGTATTCCCCTCAATAAATCCACAGTGCTGTTAGTAAAAGAAAAGGCAGTGGATTTCAGGCAGGCAAATAGAGATAAGATCCACCTAGCTGAACAACTGAATGAAGAAAGAAACGTAAGATAGAATTAGCGATGAGGGAAATTAATGGGCGCATGACCTAGACCTGACCAATCAGAACACTGTATTGTCTGGGCCATAGTGATTGGCTTGAGGATGAACACGTGGCCCAAGCCCAACCAATGAGAGCCCTCCCTGGAGTAAACGAATGAACGAAGGATGCTTCCTTGGTGGAGAATGAAGGAATTCCAAATGATGAAAAGTGAGTTAAAGGCAAGTTGACCGTACGATGAAGATAAACTTTGCCCATTGCATAGTTTTGCAATAGGTGAGTTTTCAGGGACCCAGAAACTTTCTGGTGCAGAAATGATCACGGTCTCCCTGTCCCCTTTGGGTTCTCTCAATCCCGTTGGCCTGGGAGCAGTCTTAGTCAGCCTGCTGATCCCCACCAAAAAAACTCTATGAAGAGAAGGTGGTCCCTTCCTCCCCACCCTGACAGCCTACCCCTCTGCTTCAATTTCCATGGGCCTCACCATCCTCCTTAAAGAATACCCTCCCATAAGTGAGGCTTAAAAACTGCCAGAGGCCTATCAGCGTTCACTTCCGTGCACAAAGTGACTTCTGCAGCACCAGGCCTGGAGTTCGTTTCTCTCTCCCTGAGTCAATGAGATTTTGTCTATAGGCCTTTCTGCTATGTTCCTCCAGAGAGAGGTAAACTGCCTTTAAGTAATTGCTGAAGAAGGCATAAACCAGGGAAATTTGATTTGAGTATGCAATTTGAATCAGGAAATGCTCATATAAATAACCGAAGCAGCTGAATGAGGCAGGTTTGTGCTCTATGGATTTTTTTTTTAATCTCATGGTCTTCAGAATAGAAGTTTCTGCTGCAGCAGCTTAAACCATCCCAGGCCTTTTCACTCTGGTCTTGTGCTGGTTTGGCATCATTGACTGCCAGTCTGGAGTCTGCTAAGTTGAAGTTGCCTGATTAACCTATATTGTTGGAAAGGGGGAAAATAATGCTCGAAACCTCAATGTTATAATCTAGAGCAGTGACACAGTCTTAAAAAAAAAATTTGAACTAGGAAGGAGTTTGGAATCACCTAGTGCAACTTTATCAATGCGGGAATTAGGAGCCAGAGAGGGTCACTCACTTGCTGGAGATCACTGAGACTCTGCACATGTCACAGTCAGCTTTTCCTGCCGCAACCAACAACCCCCCAATCTCAGAAGTGTAAGTTCCTCGCTCGTATTACATCAGAGCTGTAGGTTGCCCATAGCTCATCCTGGGCTGGGCTGGCCTGGCCTCACTCCGCACATCTTCTCAAGCAAAGTCACCCTCAGGGGCTTGCTGTTCTCATGGTGGGTGACAGAAGCTCACGATGGGCAGAACCAAACCCCCGGAGTATGTTTACAGCTCCTGTTTCCACGCGGTGTGTGTCACATCTGCTCACATTCTATTGGTCAAGACAAGCCACTTGGCTGCCAAGCCCGACGACAATAGGGTAAAGATTATAGTCTACCAGTGGGAAGACAGAGCAGGGTACAAATCGTTGTGGAAAATAATGCAGTCCACCCCTACAAGGTGCAGAAATCCTTGCAGTGATGAAGTCCAAGAAGACACGTGAAAACTGAGAAAGTCTCTGAAATTTTCTGAATCCACTTATTCTTTCAATGATGTTACCTATCTTGATTAGTGGCTAAGTTCACCCAGAAATATAAGCTGACTATCTCAGTGTCACCCCAGATTCTTCCCTCCTCTTTACTTGTCACACCCAAGGATCACCCAAATCCTTAACATTTCTGCTTGCCAAATAGTTCTCAGAAGTCCGGCCTTTCTCCCCACAGCTTATTTCTCAGGTCTCCTTCCTCTGGACTTTGTCTTCCAATCTGAGCTCTGCACTGTGGCCAGAGCAACCTTGCTCACATCATATCTAGGTCACTCTCTTGCCTGAAGTCCTCCCACAGATACAAGGATAAAATGCCCTACTTCTGTTTGTTGCCTGTATAGACTTGTTTGTTGCCAGTTCTTGCTGCTCTCCAACCTGCACCCAACTCTGTGTTCAATACTTAGTTATCTAAGACTGACCAGCCAGCTTTCAGATTAGCCACAGACTCTAGACATGTTTCTCCATGGGGATTTGCTAGGTAGGCAAGAGCTAAGTAAGGACGGACTGCAGGTCCCAGGGGAACCAAGCCTGGATCACAGTTGCTCCATCTGGAGAGGGCTGAGGTGAGATCCTATTCTTCTATAAAGCTCAGCAGCTTAATGGATTCCTTGCCTGCCAACACCTGGGACCAGTAAATTTTACTCATCACCTCCTGTTATTTGAGCCCCATTGAGCAGAACCAGGACTCTGTTATGTTTTAAGCATGGGTCACCCACTCCCAGATATTGGAGAGTTCACTCCTATTTTGCTTTGGTTGTGATCTGGGATTGATTATCCTGCCTATTGTTCCTCCATCACCCTGCCAGTGAGGTGGTGACTGTGTTTGGAATTAACTGGAAGTTTCACTCTCTCGGAGGGACTCTGTGCTTTTGTGCAGGTTCAGTGGTTCCTTGTGGCTGTGATGCATTTTACCCCCAATCTATCAGTCCTCTACCCCTCAATCTGCTCCTGTTTGTTAATCTAGAAAATTTCCAGTCAACATTTTGAGCCTGGCTCACAGCATATCTTCACCGACAGCTCCATCCTCCCTGGAGAATTATTTCCGTCCCCTCCTGAGCTCTCATTCTGCCCTGCACTTTATTACCTTTATTCATCTAGTCAATTAATAGTTGCTGAGCATTTTCCGTGTGCCAGGCACTGTTAAGGCATTGGGAATACAACTGTGAAGGACATGGATAAAGCCCCGTCCATCAGGATAGCCATTGACTAGAGGGAATCTGACATCCCATGAACCAATAAATGCACCAGATGGTTGTCAATGGAGTGAGTACTATGCAAGAAGTAAATAAGGTGATGAACCTGAGAGTAACTGGGAGAAGTCACTTAGACAGTGAAGTCAGGAAAAGCCTCTTTGAGGAAGTAATGCTTCAACTGAGACCTCAAAGATGGGAAGGAATTAGGCTTGTGAAGAGATGGAGAAAGAGCCAGTGCAAAGGGAACAGAAAGGCCAAAGTCTTAGAGGCAAGAAAGGGCTTGATGGGCCTAGAGCTTAGCTAGCAATCAGGAGTGTAGTGTGGAATGAGGTGATGGGAGTGAGCGGGGACAGAGCATGTGCAAGCCTGTAGGCCAGACGGGGGATTCTGGATTCCAATCTCAGTGCATCAGGAAGACTTTGAAGAGTTTTAAGCAGAGGAATGGCATGATGTGACTCACGATTTTAAAAGATCACTCCAGATGTCATGTGGATTGCAATGGGAAGGAAGCACTGACTCAGAAAAAACAGTTTTTCTTCTTAAGAGAAGCTCTTGCAATAACCCAAGCATGAGTGGGTGTCTTGGCCTGGGGTAATTGCCGGGTGACTGCAGAGGAGTGGATGGAGTCAAGAGCTGTTTTGCTGTTAGAACCAACAGGACTTGTTAACATAATGAAGGTAGAATCTAATAGAAAGAGAGAACTCAAAGATGACTCCATGGTTTTTGACATGAACAAGTGGACAGCGTAGAGGCCTTTTACTGAAATGTGGAAGCTGGGCGAGGAGCACGGGATTGGGTAGACCCAGAGCTCTGTTGTGGACAGAATAATTTGGAGACGCCTGTAAGTGGGCCAACCTGTCTGTCTTCCACTAGACCGTGCTGTCTCTCCAGTGTTGAGCACAGTGCTTGACACATCGCAGGTGCTCCAAACATGATTGTTGAATGAGAAAATCTAAATGACGTGCTTTAAAGCTACAGATGACTAATGGCTTTTAGAATAACAGACAGTCCAGAGTCTGTAGCAACGGCTGATTAAACCATTCCAATCTGATGTCCAAAATATTGTATGCTGGAGACCCCCCCCCCCACATTAATTGAATAGGCCTTGTCTTTTTTGCTCTCCTAGTCCATTGTTCTTCAAATGTAATTAGCGCTTGTGTTTTGACAGTACATGAGACTCTGGTACTTTGATAAATGGTTCTTTTCTGGGGAAGGAGTATTTGTGAATACAAAACCCAGTCGTCTCCCCATTTTCTCCCACCCCTTCCTCCTTCTCCTACTTCAGGCAGTCCTTGGGCTACACTATCACCTTCAGGAAGGCCTTGTTTGTCAGACAAGGAGAGCAACACAGAAATAATAGTTATTTATTCAACACCTATTACGCAGCAGGGAAACACATTATACGTGATACAACAATCCTGAAAAGTAATTAAAAAAAAATCCTTATGTTCCAACTGAGTAAACCAAACATAGCTCAGAGAGAGTTAAAATCTCACAGTTACCAGGAGGCTGAGTTGAGGTTCAAATGCACCGAGGTTTCAGTTTTGCAAGATGAAAAGGTTCTGGAAATCTGTTGCACAACAACGTGGATATACTTGACGCTACTGAACTGCACACTTACAAATGGTGAAGATGGTAAATTTAGTGTCACGGGTTATGTACCACAGTAGAAAAATAATTTCAAAAGATGTCTGTGGTAGACTTAAGACTTGAACCCATGTCTCTAGGATCCAGTGGAGTTAAGCCTGAGAGAGAATGTTGTCTGCTCTTTGGAAGGCCAGGGCTGTACCGTTGTCTCGGGTTGGGTATGTTTTCTTTGCTGTAGTGCCCATGAGAAGTGAAGGGCAGCTTTTTCTAGACCTCGGGGACAATCTTGTGAGTGGGGTGAGCTTGCCTATTTCAAAGTGCTCTCATCTGCCTTAGGATGGAGGCTCCAAACGGCTCTAGGAGGTAACCAGGGGTGGCAATATCAGTCCCACATGGAGAAACCAAGACTCAGTATGAATAATGGAGCTCAAAGTCACTTGGGGGTATTAATGATGGTGGACAGACTACATCCCAGAATCTGATGCTGGATCTCAGGTTAGTGAAGTGGGTGGTGGGTAGCACACTTTAAAGGTTAGAACCCAAGAAAGAGGTGGAAAACTTGGATGCTTGCTTCATTTTTATCATTTTACCTAAAGAACTTCTAGAACACCAAAGTGCACAGTTCCGTTGAGTAGTCCAGCCCTGACCCTGGATCCCAGTGTTGATTAATGACCTCAAATTTGGGCTCCCTTGCAGGCTGCTAGACCAGCAGACATGTAGGATGTGCACTTCCTCCGGGCCGTGGGGCCTCTGAGCCCTCTCCTTCCAGCAGTAGATTTTCTTTTTTCATGCTTGAACTCCACAGGCCCCCAAGGGCTTCTGCCTTAATTAAAATTTAAATTCACAAATCATTCCTTAAACCGTCTCATAGGCAGCCAAATAATCACAATCATTAGCGCGTGGTTGGAGTCACATCTGCTTTAATGCTTTTTGAGACATCGGCTCAGTCCCATCCTGTTACTTCTGTCTTCTACCACCTCTCTTGCCACAAACCCTGCCCGGAGAACTCTGCTTAAATACCTTTGTTTTCTGCTGTAATAGAGAGGTCCACGTCCTCAGTTCAGAGTGCACTGATGCATCCTGGCCTGTCCCCATTCCTGTCTGCTGGAGCTTGCTCCTGCATTGCTGGGCATTACTAGGGAACATCCTCATTTGGGGACCAGCGGTCTTGAAGCGCAGGCAGAGTGAAGACCCATCACAAGGTTGAGCAGGCCTCCCTATGAGCCATCCCTGAGCCCTGGCAACGGGATGGGTCCTTTAGTCTGGCCACTGCTCCGGGGAGCTTGCAGGCTGCCCCTCACGGCCATCCTTTCTCTAGCTCATGGTTTGTCAACCTTGGTGATATTGACATTTTGGACTGGATAGTTCTTGGTTGTGGGGGGCGATTTGTGCATTGTAGGCTGTTTGGCAGCATGCCTGGCCTCTGTCTACTGGATGCCAGTAGCCACCCCAAGCTGTGATACCAAAAGCATATCTAGACATGGCAAAGTCCCCCAGTTGAGAACCACTGCCCTGGTCTACTGGCCTCTGTAGGACCAATCCCCTGGAGCCAGGTTCCTTTTCTCCTTTCCCTGTCCCTGTAGTTCTCTCTCCGTGTCTCCAAACTCTGACAAATTTTAAAGGCCATTCAACACAAAAAAAGCTTAGTCCACTGCTTTCTCTCTACAGCAGGGATTTAGATGCTGAAAGGAAGGACTCAGAGCTTGGAAGCCCAGAAGAGCTTGTTTATTCTTCATGGAGAGTTGGACTGGCAGGAGGTGAGCTGTCAAATCTCTTTCATTGCTTCTGGAAAAGACACCACCACACACCAGTGAGGGTGGCCAGCTGAGATCTTGGACCAGGGCTGCCCGTCTCTGGAGCCCACGTTCCTGACCACCCTGCTTCCCTGCCTCCCACTTTGCCTTGCTGCATCTCAATGGCAGTGAGCAGAACGAGGGCAGGATACTGTGGTCCTGGTTCATTAACTAGCTGTGTCTCCTTGGGTCTGTCCCTCTGTTTCTCTTGGCCTGGTAAAGTAAGAGGGATGAGTTAGATAATCTCTACGATTATTTTCTGATGATTCCCCCAAAGAAGGGTGTTCTTGCAGCCATCCATCCAACAAACATGTCTTGAGCTCCTCGTGGGTTCCAGACCCGGTACTGGGGTATGGGGCTCTAAAAAAGAAGAAGAGAGAGCCCTGCAGCTGAGGATTCCTACTCTAGAGGTGGACACAGACAGGTCGGCGGGGACAGTAATGAGTTATTGTTCCTAGAGTAAAGGGACAAGCAAATTAGAGCTCAGCTGAGGAGATAAGAAATCATCTCACATGGGGGTCAGAACTAATTTCTGGAGGAGCTCTTTTCTTGGGGCCATGGGGATTGGGCAATTTTGCTGTCATAGGATCCACCTGCTCCAGCTCCCTGTTGATATATCTTTATCTATAACAAACCACTCCAAATTTAGTGGCTTAGAACAAAAACTATTTTATTACATTCAGGGATTCTGTGGGTCAGGACTTGGGACAGGAAATACTGGGGCTACCTTGTCTGAGGTCTCAGCTGGGGAGATTTGAAGAGCTGGAAATGACTCAAATGGCTGAAACCTGGAATCATCTGGAAGCTTCTTTGGTTTTTCTTTTGAGGAAGATTAGCCCTGAGCTAATTACTGCCCATCCTCCTCTTTTGCCTGAGGAAGACTGGCCCTGAGCTAACATCCATGCCCACCTTCCTCTGCTTTATACGTGGGATACCTATCACAGCATGGCTTGCCAAGTGGTGCCATATCTGCACCTGGGATCCGAACCGGTGAACCCCAGGCTGCTGAGAAGCGAAACGTGGGAACTTAACCACTGTGCCACCGGGCCTGCCCCTGGAAGCTTCTTTACTCACAGATCTGCCATTTGGGCTTGGCTGGAGCTGTTGACTGGAGTACCTACATGTGGTCCCTCCCAGTGGCTTGGGCCTCCTTTCAACATGGTAACCTCGGATGTTCAGACTTCTTTCATGGTGGCTCAGGGCTCCAAGAGCAAGTAGAGGCTTCCAAGCGGAAGCTGCCTGGCTTTTGATGACATAGCCTTGGAAGTCACATAGCATCCCTCTGCCATACTTTATAAGTTGAGGCCATGATAAGCCCACTCAGATTTAAGGGGGAGGGGACATGGACCCCACCTCTGATGGCAGGAGTGTCAAAAAAACTTGCAGCCATGCTTTAAAACTGCCACACCATCCTTATCCCCAAGTTCAGAGGTCTGAGTTCCTCCAGATCTCTAGCAGAGAATCCCACCTTGAAAAACCTCTCCAGGTGTATTTACACCAAAAGCCTACTTCAATTAATCAATTCTAATGCTCCAATTACTCAGCTTATATTTTCAGACACTCTAATAAGCACCACAAATGAATAGGAATTAAACTGATGGTGTAGCACCCTCCACTATTAGAAAGACCATACTTGATTTCCCAGCAGCCTTCACCTTTGTGAAATGAACTTCCTTCTCTCACTTCTGTTTTTAGCCCAGGGAAATGTTTCCCTGGGGCTGAGGTGGGGTGGAGGTGAGGTCGGAGCAGCTAGGAAGTCGTCTAAGAAAACAGAGCAATCATAACAAAGGTAAGTTTTACACAAAGACTGGGAATTTTTTGGTGTGTGCCCTATTCATTTTGGGAAAGACCTGGATTCCCGTCCAGTCTTTGGCGTTAAACAACCTGGACCTCACTTTACCCATCTGTAGAGTAAGGGGGGTTGGGTCTGATAATTTCTAAGGACTCTTCCAGCTCTAAAAACATCTGTGATGATAGGAATATTTGCTAAGGGCAATTTGCTAAAATCAATACCCAGAGGGAGCACTCATGTAATAATCATATTCATTTGAATAACTTGCCTTCAAGAAATACTGTCGCACTCTTGGTAACCAGACCTCTCCCTCTGCATTTACATAAATACACACATACATTTTTACATAAGTGGTATCGTACTATAGGCTTTCTTCTGCAATTTTCTTTTTTCCCCCACCACTATAATATATGCTGAAAAGCTTCCACATCAGTACATAAAATTAAGCTTAATTCTTTTCCACTGCTAGGTCGTAGTCCACTGTATGGATACGCCATAAATTAAGTAGACCCCCCTTTGATGTAAATGTAGGTTCCTTCCATTTTCTTGTCTTTTTAACAATTCTGCAATGGATAACCATGGACGTACATTATTTTGCTCCTATGCAGGTTTAGCTATAAAATAAATTTCTAGAAGCAAATTTGTTGGGTCAAAGGTTATGGGCTTTTGTAATTTTGATCAATATTGACAAATTCATCATCATAGAGATGATACCAATTTATTCTTCCATCAATAATATATGAAAGAGCTTTTTTCCCTTCGACAGGATATGATCATCTATATAATTCTCACCACTCTGATAAGGTGAAAATAGTATCTTATCATAGTTTTAAGTGGTGTTTCTCTTTGGTGAGAAAGCTAGCATCTTTTCTTATATGTGAGAGTCCTTTATATTTCTTTTTCGCAGAAACGTCTCCTTATAGACTTTGGGAGGAGATTCATTTAAGACATTTTTAACAGATATTGTTAAGTTTTCTGATGGACCCACAAAATGGGCTTGCACTGCTCTCCTCCTTATACCAGGTTCTGACGTTGTCTATAAGCCCTCAGGCAGACGGTAGCACCCTTGCTGTACCCATCCACCCCTTTATGGTTTCTGAAGCTTTGCCTTCAGGTGGAGTGGAGCAGGGCAGCTGCCAGAGTGACTTCCACCAGCCATGGAAATGGTTTGTGTTTGCTAGAAAAACATTGGGTAGATAACGTGAACCACCAAAGCTGCTCTCTGACCCCCTCATGCAATCTCGTCCACGAGTCTCAGGAAACAACTGCACTTTATTTTTGCTGAAGCCTGTTTCTTTGCAGTACATTTTGTTATCATTATGGGGTCTTGTCATTAAAAAAAACCAACTGGTGGTCTTTCTAGAAAAAGTGAAACATTGGTCAGTTTCTTCATTTATCAGCATCAGCTCTTCTACTGATGATGATGATGACAAAACCTCATTTCCTCGGCACTTCCTTCATCCTCGCTTTCAGGGTTTAGATATAGACGTGGGAGGAAGGCTGGGTTTGGCTCTAAGCCTAAGCCACGGTCACCAACACAGTTAACCAGAAACCTTACATTTTGAGGTTAATGGCTCCTGCCCAGCCAAGGATGAGGATGACACTCTACTTAGATTGTCACGTGGCCTCAGTGTCTGGTACCAACTAGTTAAAATCCTAGAGGGAGGAAAGTTTGGGCAATTAGCCAGATTCCAGCATTTGTCATGCACCAGCTTCTGTGTTAGGGATGCAAAGATGAATGAATAAGATGCAACCCTCAGGCTCAAGTAACTCAAACATCAGAGCAGGTCAACCCATAAGCAGATATTTGTAGTATGATGAGGTGAGGTCCCAATCTAACCCAAAGAAGAAGGATCCCTGGGAGGGACACCTTGGTAGTAATATTAGTTCATACAGAGGGAGGCAAGACCGTGTTTAGCAAATAAATGGAGAAAAGAAATTTAAAAAGTGTATGTATGTGTGTAATACAAAGTGGCTTAGTGTTTCTGGAGCAGAATGTCCATGGTGGGTAGTGGCTGAAGGTAGACAGAGCATGGTGGGGCCTGTTTGTTGTCTGAAAAATTTGTGGTTTGTCCCATAGGTCAACTTGTTTTTCCCCATAGCTGGACACACACAGATGGCATCCCACTGTGTAAACAATTTCCTTGGTTGTGCCTAGACTTGAGCACAATTACCAGCTCACTGGCTGTATCTGCACCCCTTTCTCTATCCAGCAAGTATGTGAAAAAGATGAGGTTTGCACACTCCTTATGAAGCCTGGACCCAGCAGGTTTGGAGCTTGAAGAAGAGTTGGGGTCAAAGAACTATAGTCCAGCAACAGGTGTAACGTCCAACTAGCTCAAACCCTTTACTGTGGAGTCAAATCATCCCGACGTTTTGACTTAATCCAATTCAACTCTTCATGCTTAGCAAAGAACATGCAAAAGTGAAGATAGGGGCAGGCAAGGGAGAGAGTGGGCACAATGTGAATGGTCCAGCCAATTCCACCCTCCATCCCCTGGCACAAATGAGCACGAGACGAGAGCACTGACGTTCATGTCCCGTCACCAGAATCACTTTCCCAGGTTACTCTCATAAGGTGAGCTCCTCTCTGAGCCAAGTGGGATTCTAGTATTTAAAGACGTGTGTTTTTCATACAACCTGGGTGCTATATTTTCATTATATGCCCTCTTCTTGCCTTGCTGATTTTTTAACATGACACCCAAATGGGAACCAAATGACTTTGTTCATATTTCTCAAAAGCAATGAAGGAGATTCAAAAACCTAGTTCACAGCACCTTCATGAAGCTCCTCCTTCATTTCCCATTCCCTTCTCCTGTTCTTGTAGTACCCCATAACATACCCATACCATCCCTCTCCCAACACAGCCCTGGGCAGCTTTTCTCTCTCTCCCTCTCCTTTACTCTGTAATCCTGTGCTAGACAAGATGATCTGGGTCTCCCTCCAGCAAAGAGGAATCATTCCTAATTCTGGGGGAATATGAGATGGACGAACAAGGATTGCATTTGCAATCATAGGATACTCTTTGTGCGAGGGGATGAATTGTGTCCTCCCTCCCCTAAAATTCATATGTTGACGTCCTAACCCCTAGGACTTCAACATGAGGCCATATTTGAAGATAGGGTCTTTAAAGAGGTAATTAAGACAAATGCAGTCATTACGGTGGGCCCTCATCTCACATAACTGGTGTCCTTATAAGAAGAGGAAATTTGGAAACAGACATGCACTGAGGGAAGACAGTAGGAAAGACAGAGAGAGAAGAGAAGACGGCCGTCTACAAGCCAAAGAGAGAGGCCTCAGAAGAAACCAGCCCTGCTGACACCTTGATCTGGGTCTTCTAGCCTCTAAAACTGTGAGAAAATAAATGTCTGTTGTTTAAACCACCCAGCCTGTGGTCCTTTGTTATGGGAGCTGCAGGAAACTAATACCCTTTGGAAGCGGGGAGGGGAAGCTGTGAGCACTCGCACTGACGACGCCTGGCCCATCCCTCTCCAATCTGTTGACATTCATACACAAAAAGGGAAACCGCCCACAGACACTGGTACTTGAGTTGTTTTTGGCCACTAATTATTTAGGATGCCCCTCAGAGCTTATTGGAAGAGTGTGAAAACATTGTTGTGGGTGATAGGGGCCATGGGAGAACTGACAGCAGAGGAGAACGTGATGGATCTGAATTTTGGGTGGGTCACAGCAGCATCGATATTGAAGATGGATCGAAAGAGGGCAAGGCTGGAAATGGAGAACCTTTAGAAAGGTTTTTGGTGGAGTAGCAGCAGGGATGGAGAGTTTGGGAACGGTCTGATAAACATCTAGGTACGAGAATAGTAATAATGGTTAATAGGATGGGGCTGAAGAGAGGGAGGAGAGATGGATGACGCTATCTTTCTAGCTTGGGCTTCTGAGGATATGGTGACACTATCAATGGAAAAGGACTACAGGAGAATTTGTTTATTTGCATGCCACCTGATGCTAGAAAGAATGTAAATAGGCTTGCAGAAATACTGACCATGCCATAAGAAAGATAAGCAGATGAGGAAGGTGAAACAAGGATCAATTGAAAGCAGGAAAGAGAAGATGAAGCCAAGAGCGAGGTTAGCATACACTTCCTCATTCAAAGGTCCTAAACGTTTGCCAGAGATGGACTTTACATTTTGCTTCAGGCCAGCGAATGACGTTATTCACACTTGTCAGTTTGGTCAATGTTGTCCACCTCTCCCGAGAACTCGGAGTCTGAAAATTCTAGCTTGATGAAAATCTGGCTTTTGGGTTCTGAGTGTCAGAGCACTACGGATGTGGGAGAAGCACGGATAGAATATTCAGAGAGTCCCTACAGGGAGAGAGGTGTGGGGGGCTCAGAACATGTGAGGCATCCCCTGATTGTCCTAAGGCAGAGTGGCAGCTGGGTAGAGTTCAGACTCTGTCTGGGGAGACAGAGTGTCTGTACTTTGATGCAACCATGTAAAATCCATTTATTTGGGAAAATGACATGGATGTGTCACGTGCTTGCATGATGCTATTTGACTGATTTACATAGCATCTCTGTTTCTGCTTACGTGCATATGCAGGTTATATAAGCAATCTGGCAGCTTAAGTCTTGTTACTGTCATTTCCAAGGTGGCAGATGGTTTGGAACAAGGATATCTCTTCTGCCACACAGTCGAGCATGACTGCATCCCCATCCAAGCACATTTCTATTATCCCTTCATGATCACGCCTTTGGAAGATGCCCAGACCACCAGTTTGATAGCTCTTGGGTTGGGAAAGAGAATGGATGTCCCCATGCTCTATTTCTTAGAGAGTCTGCCTTTGGCCAAATGCTAAGGAGGAAGTGAGCAGGGCGTTCAACAGGTTTCTATTACTGCTGCCTGGGGGTCACCTTTCTCTACTGAGGAAGGCGGCCCCGAAGAGGGACTTTTAGGAGTGAATTCTAGGAAGTGGCTCTCGGCACTCATATCACTTCACCTCACTTGCTCCAGAACTGGGTGGAGCCTGATTTGCTGATCTTCGCAGCTCATGAAGGAGGGAGTGTGTGTGCATGTGCATGTATGAGTGTACATTTGGGGGTTACTTTGCTCTGTTCTCTGCAGTGAATATCTGTTGCTGCTGCAGTCCACATCCATTCCCTCTTCTCCAGTAAAATCATCCTGATTTCCCCTTGGAGAGTCATCTTCTACTTTCACTGCAGAGGTGGTGACATGACTCAGATCATCGTCTTCCATCCTCCTGCCTTCCGTGACTGGCTCAGGGATGGGCACGTGACTTCATCCAGGCCAAAGAGAACAATCTTGGCACTTTCGATGGAATTATTGGAGAAGAGATGTTCTCGTTTTTTCCAGGGCTGCCGATCTAGTATAATATAAGCCTGGAGTTGCTGACCACCATCTTGTTGCCACATGGAGGTGACACACCTAAGGATGGAACCAACACAGTGGAAAGGAGACTTAAGATTTGGGAAAAGACAGTCATAAATGAAGCCAGATGACATGTGGACTTCCCAGAGCCATAAACCAACACACGTCTTGAATCATTGTTACTCTGCTTACTCTAGTTTTATTGCTGTTACTTGCAATTGCAAATCTTGTACCTTCTATACTTACCTATCTCTAGACAGGATCCTGACTGACTATTGGCAATATTGGGCAGTTGGCAACTTTTCCCTTCACAAGTTTATTCTTCCTTCACTTTCAACATGTACCAGGTCACTGGTGTTGGCTGTGGAGTCAGACAGATCTGGGTGTGAATTGTGACCCAGCCAAACCATTTGGTCTTGCATAAGTGATATAACCCCTTGGAACGTCAGTTTCTTCATCTGTAGTGCAGGGGAAATAACACCAACCTCAAAAAGATTGCTGGGACTGTGACAGTAATGTAAGTGAGTGGCTATGAATTTGTTCCACAGCATTCAAATACAACAAATGCCAAAATACTTTGTTTTAAATCAGGTTGAATCTGGCTGTAGAGCCCCACTAGCTAGAGTGTTGAGACATTCAATCACAGGCGTATGTGGGAGAATTCCCTGCCAATTCCCAAAGATGTACAAAATCTAGGGAACTTACGTTGTGACTGAAAAATGAGGGAGGTGCTTGGACCTCAGTCCTTGGGAGCCACCAGAGGTACTGACGCTCCTCCTGCTCCATGATGCCACTGCACTTACCCTGCTTTGTCTCCCAGCCTCTGTCCTCTCCAAGGACCTGGGGATGCTTCTCATTTTCAGTATATTTTCTTTTAGCCAGAGATTCGACCACAGAGTGTTTTGCCAGTGCTGTCAAAGTCTTGGCACCTTGTCCAAACTCCCTGGTATCCCCCAGGGATCTGTGTTCAAAGAGGACACTAGTTCTGTCACCTGTGAAAACCCCAAACCTCCCTACCCCTCCCGTTATGGAGAAGCCAATGCTTCATCTGCCTCCTCACCACCAATCCCCCCACCAGCCTATTTTCCCTCCCCATCAATGAGCTTCCGCCTCCTAGACAAAACTATCGTGAGGGTTGCCTTCTCATGTCTTATAATAATTTATATTTTTGACCCTTTGACTAAGATGCTAGTTATCTCCAATATTAAGTTTCTCCTTCTTTCCCACCAATGGAAGTTTTAGCTGTACAAGTAGGTGCCCGGAATAAGGCTGACGTTTACCAGTCTGCCTTGCAGCTGGGGGTAGCCATGTAGCTGAGTTCTAGCCAAAAGGATCTAGGTGGACAGGGTGGGTGGAAGCTTCTGGGAACCTTCTTTAAGAGGCAGTTCATGTCTGCCAGTTGCCCCTCCATCTTCTTCCCCTTTGCCATCCTGCTGCCTGAAATGTAGAGGGCGCCATCATGGACCAAGAGCATGATGGTCGTATCCTAAAAGATGTCAGAGCAGTGAATTGGGAGGGGACTGAGTCCCCAATTATAGAAGAGACACAGAGGGGGAAACCCCTTTTTCTTTGTCCCAATGTCGTGATGATGGAAACGGCAGATGCTGTCTTGTGACCATTAAGGGACAACCTCAAGGACCAAGGCAACTGCTGAGCATGACAGAGCTGAAGGAAGGAGACAGCTGAGGTCACTCATCTGGAGCCTCCCACCTCCAGACTTCTTATTATACGAGGTGAGATATTTTGCCCATTGTTTTAGCCACTTTTATGTGGGTATTTTGTTAGATAAAGGCACCCTAACCGATGAGACATATAGGAGCAGAGTCCCAGAACACCAAAGCTTGGTTACTTGTTTTTAAGATGAAGCAAAGAAAATCCCTCTTGATCTTTTGAGCATCCTTCAGCACCGAGAACAAAACGCTAACAGATCTCACGGTAAATTTTCCCCCCTGTATGTAGAAAGCACAGCATGGAACCTGACACATTTAAGCAGTCAGTAAAAGGTAGCTATTTTTCTTTTTCTTATTAGCATAATGCCTCAATAAACGTTAGTTCTGATCCTATCTCCCTGTGTGTCTCCCCCTCTGCTGCTAAGTTCCCCAGTACCTTTGCATTTATCTCTCTTCTCACCTATTAAACCTGGCTCTTGAAAAGACTGTCAACTCACTCTCATTGAGGTGTCAGTGATAGATAAGGCTTAATGTATGACCTCATTCCCCAAGCACTATCGGCTTGCCAGTGAGATTTACATTTAATAGAGGATTAAAGCCTTAAGCCAAAGGAATGAATCTTTAATGGTGAAATTGGAGGCACCAGAAAGCTTATGAAAAACTAATATGGAAGGGGAGGGGTCTCCCTGATGATTGCAGTTTTCTCAGGGGTTCTCAGAATGTTCTCCAAAGTCTCTTAGATTGAAAAACATCACGCCGCACAGCAATTCACAATTAGCGGCTGGCAAATAGCAGATTCTTGATGGTGCTTTATGGAACTGAACTGGAGCGGGAGGGGGAGTTGTGAAATCAAAGGCACAAGAAGAGGGTCCTCAGCTCCGGAGGGGGTTGTCTGTCGAGTGGGTGAGTCAGACTGCCTGACTGTGTGGATGGAACTTCCATAGGGGCTGGTGCCGTGTTGAGCTACATTTGTTTTTTGATGTAGCAGTGTCTGGCTTCCTCTTAACGTCGATGCTTCTGGGGCTGTATCAAGTTATCCTTCACTCCCACCCACCCACCCTGCCCTGCTTCTGCGCTTGAATTTTCTCTCCCAGCCTCATCCTCATCTCAGTTCTTCTCTCTGCTTATCCTGACCTCCCAAGGTGCCTCTTTGGCAAGACCTCTCAAATTCTGCGAGCACAACTTGGGGGCTCTCCTCTCGTTGGATGCACTGCTGAATCTCTGGGCCTCTTGGTTGGGCCCCCAGCAGCATAGAAGTGACAGGCTGCATTCCTGGTCGCTGAGATTTCCTCTCGGAGCCCCAGCCTGCCCTCGGTTTCCTGCTCGACGCCTCCTCTTGGATCTCTCACTGATCCTTTAAGCTCAACACATGTGTACGAAATATCTTCCATCTGTTCCTCTGGATCCACTCTCCACCCGTCTCCTTCTTGCGCTGTCTGGGAGATTGAGCCATTTGAAACTCATCAACTCTGGCTGAGTTAGACCAGTTAGGAGGAGGGAGGAAGGAGGAAGAAAGAGGAGGAGGAGGAAGGGGGGAGGTTGCAGTGTTCCTTCTCCATCCCCCTTCCTGAAAGGCAGCCTCAGCCTCTCCTTTCAAAGTGGCCTTCTCTGCGCCACTCCCTCTTTTCTTCTGTCTCCTTGTCCCTGCTGATTTGGGACAGTAACAGCCCCTCCACCGCTGCTGGCCCCAGGTTACTGCTCTCACCCTCATGGCAGTTGCCCTGCACCAGCTGTGTCAACATCACCCAGGAACCTACTAGAAATGCAAATTTGGGGGCCGCATCCCCATCCTTATGAACTGGAAATTAGAAGTGGGGCCTGGGAGCCTGCATTTGAAGCAGCGCTCTGGATGATTCTGATGCATGCTGACGTTTGAAAATGCCTACCCTTTACTTTCCCACACTCTTGTAATTAGTAACAGGCTCTCCTTAAGTTATGTTAAATTAAGTGTTTCCTCTTGATGTTTTGACGTCATCACCACCATCATCATCATCATCATAGAATTTGGATCCTTCCACACAGAGGTGACCCTCCTCTAGCATCTCTACTTCAGTGAATGGAGCACCTTGGGGTTTGGTCTTACACATCTTTCTACTGTCAGCTCTTACTAGCCTGTCTGGTACGTTGTAGGTGCTCAACAAAGGTTCATTTCATTGGAGGTTTTCTTCTTCTTCTTCTTCTTAGTTTTGTACTTTTCCCAACACACCATCCATCTATTCATCCATTCACCCACCTGGGCACTGCCATACGGTCCTGGGTTACAAAGCCACATGCAATATAATTTCTGGTGTCCCGGGTCTCACGAGTTAGCAGGGGAGATGTCAGCTCTCTGAGCTTCAGTTATGTCATCTCTTTGATGAGGATCATCATAGTATCTACCCCATGGGGTTGTTGTGAGGATTAAATGTGGTAACGTATGCAGAGTTCTTTGCACAGCGCCTGATGTCAACCCAATGTTCAATCAGTTTTAGCGTCATTCATTATGGTCACAAGAGATAAATTATAATATAGCTTAGGCAGAGCTCAAACAGAGATAAGAACAGAGTTTTGCGAGATGCCTCCACAGCATGAAGCTGGGTGAGCATCTTGCAAGTTAAAGGATCGTTGAAGCAGTTTGTAAATTTCTTGGAGTTACCTAAGTATATTTAGTTTACTGGTCCAGCTTTCTTCTTGTCCTCGTGTGACATCTCTTCCCCGCTTTCCCTCTTCCAGGCTACTCTTTGAGTTCCATTTGACCTGGTTTTACTCCTGTTAAAAGGTTACTCAGCACGGAGGAGTAACCCGATGATTTATTCTGGGTCGAGCTACCCTCAGGCTCTGCATTGATATTTTCCCCTCCAAAATGAATACAATTTTATTATTTTCATTGGTTGAAAAGAATCTATATTTATTGTTTAAAATAAAATCAAATGATAAGGAGTATATAGAACAAAATACATAGATGAAATGAACCACTCAGATATATGGCTTTTAACGTTTTGGTGAACTTCCTTCAGGATATATCATTATACATTTATCTACAGCTCTGCCTAGATTTTCAATTTTATTAAAATGGGGTCGTTTTATACAGGCAACCCACTTTTTAGACGGAAACCATCTGCAGAAGCTCTGGAAAAATTTCATCCGGTGACGCTCTCTGGCTCCCTCAGGTATGACCACCAGATGGCGCTGGCTCTGAACGGATCAGAATATCCCGCCTGTGGTGCCAGCTGCAGAAATAAATGGTCTATGTGCCAGGCCCTGGGCCCCCGTGTCCCCATCACTCTGATCTAAGGCTGGAGATGGATTGATTTAGTCTTCAGCGACACCTGCAGAGGGCGAAAGCCACGCCGGCATTCTGACGTGGAGCAAATCTCTCCTCTGTACCCCCACCGTACCTCCCCAACTCTCGTGGACTGAGCAAGTCCTGACTTGTGTGTTAGTTCTGTTTATGTCCGTCTTCTCCTCCTCTCCCAACCTCCTGTCCCTATTACATTGTGAGATGCCTGCAGGAAGAGACTGAATGCCCTAACCCAGAGCTTTGTGCATAAAGGGCATGCCATACCTGTTGAGTTTAAGTTTCAATGAAGAATACAGAGGTTTGGAAAATAGAGGTTAGAAAAAAAAAGGTACATGTTTCAAAGAAAAAAACGTGTAAGAAGACTATTGGACTGGGCACCAGAAAATCTGACTTCTAGGGTTGGATTTGGTATTGACTGGCTGGCTGACCCTGGACAAGCCAATTGACCTCTCTGGGGTCAAGTTGAGATGTATGAGGAGGAGGTTGGACAGAATGAGACCTAAGTCCCCTTCAGCCTGGACATGTTTGTATACAAAAGTTTCTCTTGGTTTTTTTTCTTTCCTTGGGTTAAACTGCACCTAGAAAGGAATCACTCAGTCTGCCAGGAGCCCTGGAGAATCGTGTCCAGCGGCGTCCAGAGCAGAGCACAGCCTGGGCTCCTCTCTGCAATCCACTCTCCTTGCGCAGCCATCAGCGCCAGCCGCCCCAGCACAGCCCATACATCATTATTAGATTCCCTTCACCGTGCTAATTGACACAGGATGAAAAATACCCGGCGAAGGAAACAGCCAGTGCTTTCGCATTCGGCCGCAGTGGCCGGCAAATGGGAGAAAGTGCTGTAAAAGTTAACTGAGATTGAACACGGGCCTGCTCATATCTTGTAGGGTGAATGTTTCCTGTTATAGGAACCGGGTCCGATTGGCAGTGTGAGTGGGGGCTCGGGGGCGGGGGGTGGCCCAGTGGTTCCATGTCTGAAGCCTCTCAGGCAGCTGGGCTCCAGATCCATGGAGACCCAAGACAGAGTAAAGACAGAGAAGAAATAGGGGGTGGCTGCTTTTGTCACCCCCAGACTGCAGTGAGAATCAGAGCCCCTTCTTGGTTTGAAGTCTGTTGAGAATTATTTTCTCTGGGCAGGGGGGAGTGTGGAAATCCTAGTCTTGGCTTTAGAGCCAGTGCTTTTCAACTAGGGGAACAAGGATTTTCCCCCCAGGTGACAGTGGACAACGTCTGGAGATGTTTTGCTTGTCATAACTTGAAAGGGGGGGTGGGGCGACACCAGCATCTAGAGAGTAGAGGCCAGGGATGCTGCTAAACATCCTACAATGCACAGGACGGCCCCCACAACAGAGAACGATGCTGTCCAAAATGTCAGTGATGCCAAGGATGAGAAACCCTGTTCTGAAACAATTTGTGACTTTGGACAAGTAGTCGAACCCCTCCATGCCATGGTTTTGTTAAGTCATATTACTACTTTTATATGGTATGGTAGATGGTAGAAAAATGGCTCCAATTCTCCAAGCTCCCCCCCCACCCCGGCTCACTACAATATGACTTTGCAGCTATCAAGACATGGAGCCTGTGTCCACACCCCTTGAATCGGGGTTGGCCTTGGGACTTGCTTTGTCTAATAGAATGCTATAGGAGAGAGCCCTCCAAGCCTAGGCCTCACGGTCCAGCTGTCTCCTTTGGAGCCCGGTTCTGCCACGTGAACAAGCCTGGGCTAGTTTACTGGAGGACGAGGGACCTCGTGGAGAACAGCCAAGATGCCCTCTCTTATGGCCAGCCAATCCCCAAAAATGTGGGCAAGAGCACAGCTTACAGCAAAACCAGCTACCTGACCCACAGCTGACGAGACCATGGACCCCAGCTGAGTTAAGAAGACTCAATCAGCTGACCCATAGTCTCATGCGCAATAATAGATTCTTACTGTTTTGACCCACTGAGTTTCAGAGTGGTGTGTTATGCTTCCGTAGAGAAGCGATACACACGGGCTTGAAGTTGAGATTCATTAATGGTGAACTCTGAGGGCCATGGAGAACCTCTCAAGATTTGCTTCCTTTTCTAATAGCTGACATCTTCTAGAATCAGATAGCTTTCCCTGTGCATAACTGCATCTTTGATACCCAATTAATGGAGCTGAGCAAGCTCTATCTGGAGACAGGTTGGTTTAAGTTGGGTTTGATTCACTCTTATCATGGCAAGCCGGAGAAACCAACTCTGACATAAACAATAGCCAAAGGGCATTTGTGAGAAGGACACTGGAGAGCTGATGAATAAACAGTCCTCAGGGCCATCAGGGGTCAGGGCCCCTCCGGGGATCTTGGCATCAGGGATTTGTGATTCTCCTTCTGGAATGCTGTCAAAGAGTGACCACAGGGTCCTAACCAGGCTCCATCCGTCTGTGTTAGTGCTCAAGATTCGAATACCAGGATGGGAATCTGATTGACCTCCTTGGGTCGCCTGCCCTGTTGATGGAGATGGTATCATTTGATTGGCAGCTCTGCCTACCCCACATGGAGTGGGAAAGGGGCATCAGACAGAAATAAAAGATGCCCTCTGCCTTGGTCCTCCCCGGCCCCTGGTCCTCCGTCCACAATGTTAGGGATTGGGACGGGTGAAGGAAGTATGGTTAGGATTTTTGGTGTGTGGTCTGGACATTCGGGACATCTCATCTGGTCTAGATGGAAAATGAAAAAGCTTAGTCAGAGAATTGAACATCAGACTCAGCCGTGCCATTGACTCCCAAGTAAGCTTCCTGGGTCACTGTCGCCTTGTCACATGGATGTCAGAATTCAGGGTGATGTGTTGGCACTGGATAGAGGAGTAAGAAGCGGGTGATCTCACTCCTGAAGCCCTCTGTAAAGAACTCCTCCTTTGAGTCATAAATGGACCAGGACATTTTCTACCACTTATGCCAAGCAGATGACACATCTCAATAGGACTGCCCAAGATTCTCTTGGCCAGACATTGAGTTTCTGCTGTTTGTAAGTCACCCCAAGATCCCCAAATCGTCCCTGCTATAGAGACGAGTGAGTTCCCTATTTCCCATCTGTAAATTAGGAAGGCTGAACAAAATCAGGGGTTTCAAACTTTTCTTTTAATTTTCTTGAACGCTTATATCGAAGCTTGGCATATCCAACAGATAAATGTGGAGCTTTCTCACTGAAGCAGTTGTGTTTGGAAGAAGACGGGAGCTGGCTAGGGTCCTGCCCGTGCTTGGCTTCCTCTCTGCTCCATTGTGGCTCCAGAGATGTCTCTATGGAGCCTCCTGGGTCTGGGGACCACTTTAGGAAGACCAGGGGACCTCTGACTGCTGAGGCCCCTCCAAGCTCTGAGTATAATCCTCTGCGAGCAGATGTGAGGGACTGGCCTTCTTCCACACTGAGGGACAGAAGATAAATGTGACTAGGAGGCCATGGAGATGGCAGATGCTAGACCAGGTTCCTGAAACAATGGAACTGCAGGTAAGTCAGCATTTTCCCCAAAGATGAGAGTGTGTCTAGGGAGAGCTTAAGAGTCTGGGATGTGAAAGAGGAACAGTCTGGGGTTCGAGTCCTCTCAGTTCTGCCAAATGGTAGCTGGCAAGTCACTTCATGGCTCTGAGCTCCAACGTCCTTATCTGTGAAATGGGGAGACGACAGTATCTAGAGCAGGAAGTGGATCTGAATGGAATCACGAGGTCCTTGGTGGCGTGCTCAATTAGTGGTGGCTTTTATACTATTAATGTTGTTGTCGTCAGCCAGGAAATTGATAGCCGGGCTCAGAACCGTGGAGCCCTTGCTCCTGCCCCCTCACCACACCGCCTTGTGCAGAAAAGGAGATGAAAAGGGGGAAGCCCCCTGCCCACACTAGGAGTTTGCATCTGGTCCCTTTTCTCTCTCTTCCAGAGGACCATTTCCTTTCCCTTTTGTCCCCTGGCAAGAACACCAGGAGAGAAATTAAAGCAAAAAGGACTAAACTGTCTGTGATAGGAGAACAGAGCACGCGATAATGATATATAAAGCTGAAAGCACTAAGTGGGCAAAACGGGTGCTCCAGAAGTGAGTAAAGCCGAGATAAAGCCGTCCCTTGAGAGCTATAACACATAACTCACATAACGGGAGCAGCGGGGGTCTGCCATCCCCTGGAAGAGCAGTATGCGCTCGTGTGGAGCACAGCCTCTGCCCAGCATCCGTAATTCCCGTGTGCTTGGGGCTGGCCGCCACTACCAGCCCCCGGGGTTCCAGCTGGCTGGGTCACGGCTTCTCCTGGAACCTGGGCACATGCAGCCCACTCCAACTGACAGCAGAGATCTGAGGTCCAACCCCAGCCAGGCTGTGGAATGGAGGGAGAACTGGATGGACACCCAGAAGACATGGATTTTAGTTCTTCCCCCACCCCTGTTGTGCTGTGTGACCTTGATCAAGTTACTTCACCTCTCTGAACTCCAATTTTCTTACATGGAAGTTGGATATGGAAATATCTGCTGTTGTGGGGAATTACAGAAACCCATGCAGGAGGGTGGCCTCACAGATGTGTCTTTTAACATTCTATTAAAGGAGTGGTTCTCAAAGTGGGGTCCCTGGAAGGAACAGCAGCAACATCCCCTGGAACTTGTTAGAAACGCAAATTCTTGGGCCCCACCCCAGACCCACTGAGTCATAAACTCCGGGAGTGGTGCCTCTCAATCTGTACTTTGACAAGTCTTCAGATGCATCTAAAGTTTGAGAACCATTCCTTTATAGAAAAGTGGCCCCGATTTGTATTGTTTCCTTGCATCTTAGTTTCCTGACTTAACTCTCAATAGGGATGGCAGAGACTCATCGTCTGGGGGGCCAGCTGGGCTCCCAGGCAGCTCCCGGGATTAGTAACAAGAGTTCTTGTTCCAGGAGACACTTGAGGGGTGCCAGGGGGCCTCCACCGCTCTCTGAGGGCTGTCAATAGGTGCGTGTGGCCCCCGCATCCCCGACCCAGCCGACTCTCCTCCCTCTCACTGCCCTTGGCTCTTTCCTCTCCCCAGATCCAAGAAATGCTGTCAGTCAGGAAGGTGGGGACTTTCCTCTGCCCGGCAATGATTTGTCTGGGCTCTGATTCCCTGTAGACGTGAGCTTTGGAAGCTCAAGGGTCCAAGTTTTGCAATTCACAATATGAGACATTGGAAGTTTAAAGGCTTCCCTCTGCTTTTCTGCAACCCCTTCCTTAAATAAATAAATGTCAGAAAATCTAGTTGCTGCTACCGTGGGGGAAGAAAGAGTTAGTTAGGAGTAGCAGGAACTCCATGGAGGAGAGAGCATAGGCCGTGACTTCCAAGTAACGTCTTGCCCCATATACTTGTGAGATAGAGGGGCAGGCCATTCCACTGAGCAGCGCCGGGCAAACTTATCCTTTATTTGGGAAACAATACACACATCACTTCATTGGGAGGACGGGGGACCCACGTTACTTCCTATCCCACCTTCCGTTCCCAGAGTAATACCTCTCCATCCAGTGAACAACGCAGGGCTCTCTTCCTTCTGACCCTGTAGAACTTAGCTAGCTGGAGTGATCCGTTTCCATCTTTCGTGATACCCATCTGGGTACTCCTTTGATGCGAGCTGGATGGAGAAACTGCTTTGTGTCTGTTTTAAAACCTTATGATGTTGGTTTCAACGTGGTTTGTAGTAGTTGCATTCTGAAAAGTGTGGATTTTGTGGTTCCACACTTTTAAGTGTAATCTCACTGTTGTCTGCCTGGTTGGGTGGGGATTTAAAGGCATCGTAAGGAGCCCAGCTCCCATCTGATTAGAGATGCAAAGGAGATTCGAGGAGGCCATTCCTGGAAGCGTGGAACTCCACGTTCAGCTGGGCCAAGAGAGGGGTCAGGTGGATATTTCAATTTTACATTTTTATGACGCATTAGCATTTATAAAATGCATTAATATATATTAAACATTAAGATGTAGTTTTGACAGGTAATTAACATGAGCTGGGTTAGAATAAAGAGGATTGATAAGACTTAAGGACCAGTCAGAAAGTTACCAAATAGTGATAGGTCGTATTTCTTAGAATCACGCCTTCAATTGCATATGATCTTTAGTTAATAAAGCTCGTTGAAGACTATATTTGACTTTTTAACGAAAAGTTTTATTTTATTTTATAAAGAAAAGCTGTATTAGAGCAGCATGTCCTTAGCAATGGTGACCTGTGATAAGCCCTAACTAATACCACTCTCTAACTACTCTACAGGAAATGAGTTCCAGAGGGTTTCCTTGTAAAGATTTAGCAATGCCATGAGGTTAGAGCCAGAGTGATCGCACAAGGCATGATGGGGTCAGTAAGCTGGTTCTTAAGATGACCTCTGTCCAGTTTGCCGTGGCCCCTGTCCGGTTTTGACCAGTGGGCAAACAGGACGGTTCCAGGTCTGGGTCTAGTCTTGGGTCTGGATCTAGTTTCAGTTCTAGGTCTAGGCTCTGATTCTAGGTCAGGTCAAGTTCTAGGCTCTGATTCTAGATCCAGTTCTAGGTCTAGGCTCTGAGTCTAGGCTCTGATTCAAGGTTAGGTCAAGGTCTAGGCTCTGATTCTAGGTGTAGGTCAAGTTCTAGGTCTGGTTCTAGATCCAGTTCTAGGTCTAGGCTCTGAGTCTAGGTTTAGGTCAAGTTCTAGGTCTAGTTCTAGTTTCAGTTCTAGGTCTAGGCTCTGATTCTAGGTCAGGTCAAGTTCTAGGTCTGGATCTAGTCAAGTTCTAGGTCTAGGCTCTGATTCTAGGTGTAGGTCAAGTTCTAGATCCAGTTCTAGATCCAGTTCTAGGTCTAGGCTCTGAGTCTAGATTATGGTCTAGTTTCAGTTCTAGGTCTAGGCTCTGAGTCTAGGTTAGGTCAAGTTCTAGGTCAAGTTCTAGGTCTAGTTCTAGATCCAGTTCTAGGTCTAGGCTCTGATTCTAGGTTAGGTCAAGTTCTAGGTCAAGTTCTAGTTTCAGTTCTAGATCCAGTTCTGATTCTAGGTTAGGTCAAGTTCTAGGTCAAGTTCTAGTTTCAGT